>NW_028220728.1:0-11919 GCF_045865225.1 Trachurus japonicus | reverse complement strand
TGAAGGTGTAAAATAGTTAAAAGATACTCTTTAATATAAAGTTGTATTTGCTATTTGTTTCTATTTATTATACATTATATTGGGAGTTTGTGAATTTTATCTAAATTAGTTTTGGTAGCACTACATAATACGGCCCGCGACTTACAGCGTACCTACCGCTCTCTTGCCGCGTAGGTTGCAGCTTATTTCACACAAGTACTGAGTAACTGCAGCTCACTTTCCCCCCTGTTTCCCCCGTGCATTTACAGTGTAACTAGGCTGCGTCTTAGCGCGTAACTTACATCCTGCTTCACACCAACTTCCACAGAAGTACAGGGTAACTCTCGCTGTTTTACAGTTTAACTAGGCTGCGTCTTGGCACGTAACTCCTGTCCTACTTTACACCAAATTACACAGTAACTCTCGCTCACTCCGCCACTAATTAGGCTACCCCGCATTTTACAGTATAACTAGGCTGTGTCTTAGAGCGTAACTCCCGTACAATTACGTCCTACTTTCCCCGGACTTACAGTGTAACTCCTGCCAGGTACATTAGAAATTAAATAGTCTACTGTACAATATGAGCACAGTTGCAATCCATGTTTTCCAAAAGTGTCAGCAGCGACATTTCACCTCTATTTCAGAGATTTATTATTCATTATTTAATTGTATGGTTTGGAATAGGTGAGAAATGGGTATAGAGTGTGGACATTTTCCAATACAGTAACAGGCTGGCTGGTAGCAAACTTACCTCTCTAAAATGCACATCTATGAAAGTCTAGTTCTGTCATCCAAGGGCAAAACACAAACTATACAGTAATACATCCACAATAATGAGTCATTCGGAGAGTTAGAAAATGTTTTTATTATTTATTAACCAGAAAACACATGACACATCCACATCCATGATCATTCATAAACTTTAAGTACAGTAAGTACCCTACTGTAAGTGAGCACTGTTACCCCTCCTTAGTCTGCACCTATACAGTAGCTGTCATGCACCTACACACTACTTGTCTTAGAGTTACCCAGTAACTAGAGGGTAACGGGCTGTATTATAAAGTAATGGCTGTTACTCCCTCCTTAGTCTGCACCTATACAGTAGCTGTCATGCACCTACACACTACTTGTCTTAGAGTTACCAGTAAGTAGAGGGTAACGGGCTGTATTATAAAGTAATGGCTGTTACTCCCTCCTTAGTCTGCACCTACACAGTAGCTGTCATGCACCTACACACTACTTGTCTTAGAGTTACCCAGTAAGTAGAGGGTAACGGGCTGTATTATAAAGTAATGGCTGTTACTCCCTCCTTAGTCTGCACCTATACAGTAGCTGTCATGCACCTACACACTACTTGTCTTAGAGTTACCCAGTAAGTAGAGGGTAACGGGCTGTATTATAAAGTAATGGCTGTTACTCCCTCCTTAGTCTGCACCTACACAGTAGCTGTCATGCACCTACACACTACTTGTCTTAGAGTTACCCAGTAAGTAGAGGGTAACGGGCTGTATTATAAAGTAATGGCTGTTACTCCCTCCTTAGTCTGCACCTATACAGTAGCTGTCATGCACCTACACACTACTTGTCTTAGAGTTACCCAGTAAGTAGAGGGTAACGGGCTGTATTATAAAGTAATGGCTGTTACTCCCTCCTTACGCTGCACCTATACAGTAGCTGTCATGCACCTACACACTACTTGTCTTAGAGTTACCCAGTAAGTAGAGGGTAACGGGCTGTATTATAAAGTAATGGCTGTTACTCCCTCCTTAGTCTGCACCTATACAGTAGCTGTCATGCACCTACACACTACTTGTCTTAGAGTTACCCAGTAAGTAGAGGGTAACGGGCTGTATTATAAAGTAATGGCTGTTACTCCCTCCTTAGTCTGCACCTACACAGTAGCTGTCATGCACCTACACACTACTTGTCTTAGAGTTACCCAGTAAGTAGAGGGTAACGGGCTGTATTATAAAGTAATGGCTGTTACTCCCTCCTTAGTCTGCACCTATACAGTAGCTGTCATGCACCTACACACTACTTGTCTTAGAGTTACCCAGTAAGTAGAGGGTAACGGGCTGTATTATAAAGTAATGGCTGTTACTCCCTCCTTAGTCTGCACCTACACAGTAGCTGTCATGCACCTACACTGTACTTGTCTTAGAGTTACCCAGTAACTAGAGGGTAACGGGCTGTATTATAAAGTATTCTTTGTTATTCCCTCCTTAGAGTGCAAATACACTGTAATTGTCCTGCAACTACAATGTAGTTGTCCCGGAGTTACCCAGTACCTACAAAGTAGCGGGCTGTATTATAAAGTATTCTTTGTTATTCCCTCCTTAGTGTGCAAATACACTGTAATTGTCCTGCAACTACACTGTAGTTGTCCTGGAGTTACCCAGTACCTTCTACTGCAGCTGTAACTACTGTCTAAGTAGAACCAGTAAGTTAGAACACAGTTTGTTTCACGAGATAACATCATCTGAAAGTACAGTAATACAAAGACAAAACTAACTGAAGTGTCCCTGACATCATAAAATAACAGATTTCTACTGGCTTTTGTTATTTACATTAAAGTTCAGTTTTGTTCCTTCTGTTATAAACTGTTTCA
The DNA here is from genome assembly GCF_045865225.1 of Trachurus japonicus. NCBI lineage: Eukaryota > Metazoa > Chordata > Actinopteri > Carangiformes > Carangidae > Trachurus > Trachurus japonicus. Next base: position 9,332 of record NW_028220728.1, on the reverse strand, counting down.
TTTAGTTTTGATCCATCTGTCTGGTCCTTCTAGGTCTAAAATAGTCAGTCAAGTCAGTTTCATTTGACAAAATGTACTTTCTAAGTTAGAAGAGTCAAGTTGAAAAGATTGTTGTGATACTACTATCACACCAGAGTGTGACACTCAGTAATGGAGAATGGATGGGCTCCTCCATGAAAGGTGATCTTGATCTTGATCCAGCTCCTTGGGCCAAAGCAGAGATCAGGGTCATGGGTGGCGTGCCATCTCCCTCGTCAGGTACCATTTTCATGGCATCTCAAAAACCTCACCTGTGTAGAAACATAATTATATATTGTATCATCAACTTCATCACATAAATGCATCACTGTAAAACAAAGTGAGAAAATTAATAACTTTGAACGGTACAGTTTTTCTCATCATGGAATACTTAATCCCGGTTTTACCTTTCACATCATAAATCATTAGCCTTTTAAACCATAACTTGTGATTTTTAAGCATATTAATCAATTACAAATTATACATATTTTTTTCTTTAACTATTGAGTAAATATTTTAACCATTTAAAAATCTTCAATTTTACAAAATCAATGCTATGACCATACTGTTTCACAACTGTAGGCTGCACCAGTACATTATTGTTACTCTTGACTGTATTCATCATACCAGTCATTACCAACAGTAACGTTAGCTAATGGAGCTAATGTGTACAGTACTAACACAAATACAGTTCCCGGTTAGCGTGGTTCAGGGGAAAACACACACTATTATCTTTAGCACAAGCTAACATTGCTAGCTGCGTTAGCATAGCTACTTAACTCACCAAGAGGTTGATAACGCGGTCAAACTGCCGTCGCACAGGTCCTCGGTTCATCCCTCTCGTCTCCCGGGGTGTTTGCTCTGTGTTTAAATCAACATATCACATCGTAGACATTGCATAATTTCCCTCATTTCTCCACTTCGTCTCCTCCTGTCGTCCCTGGCTGTGTCAACAAGCTCCGTCCTCGCTGTGAGGTGGGACTTTCTACCTTCTCAACAGGCAACCAATGACAGGTGAGCAGCTTCTGGTCTGACCAATGACAGATGGTCAAAGGTGAGTGACTGTGATTGACAACTTATTTCATCCTATTTGATTCTAACCTGTCTAATTACGCTGCTCATCATTGATCACATAAGTTGTCAATCACAGTCACTCACCTTTGACCATCTGTCATTGGTCAGACCAGAAGCTGCTCACCTGTCATTGGTTGCCTGTTGAGAAGGTAGAAAGTCCCACCTCACAGCGAGGACGGAGCTTGTTGACACAGCCAGGGACGACAGGAGGAGACGAAGTGGAGAAATGAGGGAAATTATGCAATGTCTACGATGTGATATGTTGATTTAAACACAGAGCAAACACCCCGGGAGACGAGAGGGATGAACCGAGGACCTGTGCGACGGCAGTTTGACCGCGTTATCAACCTCTTGGTGAGTTAAGTAGCTATGCTAACGCAGCTAGCAATGTTAGCTTGTGCTAAAGATAATAGTGTGTGTTTTCCCCTGAACCACGCTAACCGGGAACTGTATTTGTGTTAGTACTGTACACATTAGCTCCATTAGCTAACGTTACTGTTGGTAATGACTGGTATGATGAATACAGTCAAGAGTAACAATAATGTACTGGTGCAGCCTACAGTTGTGAAACAGTATGGTCATAGCATTGATTTTGTAAAATTGAAGATTTTTAAATGGTTAAAATATTTACTCAATAGTTAAAGAAAAAAATATGTATAATTTGTAATTGATTAATATGCTTAAAAATCACAAGTTATGGTTTAAAAGGCTAATGATTTATGATGTGAAAGGTAAAACCGGGATTAAGTATTCCATGATGAGAAAAACTGTACCGTTCAAAGTTATTAATTTTCTCACTTTGTTTTACAGTGATGCATTTATGTGATGAAGTTGATGATACAATATATAATTATGTTTCTACACAGGTGAGGTTTTTGAGATGCCATGAAAATGGTACCTGACGAGGGAGATGGCACGCCACCCATGACCCTGATCTCTGCTTTGGCCCAAGGAGCTGGATCAAGATCAAGATCACCTTTCATGGAGGAGCCCATCCATTCTCCATTACTGAGTGTCACACTCTGGTGTGATAGTAGTATCACAACAATCTTTTCAACTTGACTCTTCTAACTTAGAAAGTACATTTTGTCAAATGAAACTGACTTGACTGACTATTTTAGACCTAGAAGGACCAGACAGATGGATCAAAACTAAATGAAACAGTTTATAACAGAAGGAACAAAACTGAACTTTAATGTAAATAACAAAAGCCAGTAGAAATCTGTTATTTTATGATGTCAGGGACACTTCAGTTAGTTTTGTCTTTGTATTACTGTACTTTCAGATGATGTTATCTCGTGAAACAAACTGTGTTCTAACTTACTGGTTCTACTTAGACAGTAGTTACAGCTGCAGTAGAAGGTACTGGGTAACTCCAGGACAACTACAGTGTAGTTGCAGGACAATTACAGTGTATTTGCACACTAAGGAGGGAATAACAAAGAATACTTTATAATACAGCCCGCTACTTTGTAGGTACTGGGTAACTCCGGGACAACTACATTGTAGTTGCAGGACAATTACAGTGTATTTGCACTCTAAGGAGGGAATAACAAAGAATACTTTATAATACAGCCCGTTACCCTCTAGTTACTGGGTAACTCTAAGACAAGTACAGTGTAGGTGCATGACAGCTACTGTGTAGGTGCAGACTAAGGAGGGAGTAACAGCCATTACTTTATAATACAGCCCGTTACCCTCTACTTACTGGGTAACTCTAAGACAAGTAGTGTGTAGGTGCATGACAGCTACTGTATAGGTGCAGACTAAGGAGGGAGTAACAGCCATTACTTTATAATACAGCCCGTTACCCTCTACTTACTGGGTAACTCTAAGACAAGTAGTGTGTAGGTGCATGACAGCTACTGTGTAGGTGCAGACTAAGGAGGGAGTAACAGCCATTACTTTATAATACAGCCCGTTACCCTCTACTTACTGGGTAACTCTAAGACAAGTAGTGTGTAGGTGCATGACAGCTACTGTATAGGTGCAGACTAAGGAGGGAGTAACAGCCATTACTTTATAATACAGCCCGTTACCCTCTACTTACTGGGTAACTCTAAGACAAGTAGTGTGTAGGTGCATGACAGCTACTGTATAGGTGCAGCGTAAGGAGGGAGTAACAGCCATTACTTTATAATACAGCCCGTTACCCTCTACTTACTGGGTAACTCTAAGACAAGTAGTGTGTAGGTGCATGACAGCTACTGTATAGGTGCAGACTAAGGAGGGAGTAACAGCCATTACTTTATAATACAGCCCGTTACCCTCTACTTACTGGGTAACTCTAAGACAAGTAGTGTGTAGGTGCATGACAGCTACTGTGTAGGTGCAGACTAAGGAGGGAGTAACAGCCATTACTTTATAATACAGCCCGTTACCCTCTACTTACTGGGTAACTCTAAGACAAGTAGTGTGTAGGTGCATGACAGCTACTGTATAGGTGCAGACTAAGGAGGGGAGTAACAGCCATTACTTTATAATACAGCCCGTTACCCTCTACTTACTGGGTAACTCTAAGACAAGTAGTGTGTAGGTGCATGACAGCTACTGTGTAGGTGCAGACTAAGGAGGGAGTAACAGCCATTACTTTATAATACAGCCCGTTACCCTCTACTTACTGGGTAACTCTAAGACAAGTAGTGTGTAGGTGCATGACAGCTACTGTATAGGTGCAGACTAAGGAGGGAGTAACAGCCATTACTTTATAATACAGCCCGTTACCCTCTAGTTACTGGGTAACTCTAAGACAAGTAGTGTGTAGGTGCATGACAGCTACTGTATAGGTGCAGACTAAGGAGGGGTAACAGTGCTCACTTACAGTAGGGTACTTACTGTACTTAAAGTTTATGAATGATCATGGATGTGGATGTGTCATGTGTTTTCTGGTTAATAAATAATAAAAACATTTTCTAACTCTCCGAATGACTCATTATTGTGGATGTATTACTGTATAGTTTGTGTTTTGCCCTTGGATGACAGAACTAGACTTTCATAGATGTGCATTTTAGAGAGGTAAGTTTGCTACCAGCCAGCCTGTTACTGTATTGGAAAATGTCCACACTCTATACCCATTTCTCACCTATTCCAAACCATACAATTAAATAATGAATAATAAATCTCTGAAATAGAGGTGAAATGTCGCTGCTGACACTTTTGGAAAACATGGATTGCAACTGTGCTCATATTGTACAGTAGACTATTTAATTTCTAATGTACCTGGCAGGAGTTACACTGTAAGTCCGGGGAAAGTAGGACGTAATTGTACGGGAGTTACGCTCTAAGACACAGCCTAGTTATACTGTAAAATGCGGGGTAGCCTAATTAGTGGCGGAGTGAGCGAGAGTTACTGTGTAATTTGGTGTAAAGTAGGACAGGAGTTACGTGCCAAGACGCAGCCTAGTTAAACTGTAAAACAGCGAGAGTTACCCTGTACTTCTGTGGAAGTTGGTGTGAAGCAGGATGTAAGTTACGCGCTAAGACGCAGCCTAGTTACACTGTAAATGCACGGGGGAAACAGGGGGGAAAGTGAGCTGCAGTTACTCAGTACTTGTGTGAAATAAGCGGCAACCTACGCGGCAAGAGAGCGGTAGGTACGCTGTAAGTCGCGGGCCGTATTATGTAGTGCTACCTTAGTTTTTTTCTCAATGCTTTTTTTTTTTTTTAATTTTCCCATCTGCCAAATATTCCTTTTTGCAACCTTCTCCGGGTGTACCCCGCCCTATTTCAGCTTGGATTGGCTCTATTTGTTCATTTGTCCTCTGCAGACTGTATGACATGATAGTCTTGTGTTTAGTATCAGAGGTTCACATAAGTGCAGTGAAAGTGAAAATTATAGTATGCAACATCTGATATGCGGGAAACCACCTCTTACAAAGGCAGCATCAAGTATTGATGATAAAATGGTAATATATATATATATATATATATTATACTGCATACTTTCACTTTCACTGCATTTATCTGAACCTCAGTTGTGGCATATGCTGCTGATCAAATTTCCTATAAGTGGGACCCATTATGCCCTAATGACCGAGCCTGGAATACCGGTAACTGCGTGAGGTTGCAGATTGGTGCAGTGAAAGTGAAAGTATGCAATCCTATATATATATCTGTCATTCAGCCACAAAGCTCAGTCCAGAACAAGTCCAGAAACCGAAGACTGCACACCGAGAGGAGAACATGTCTGAAAGGTAAAGTCTGACTCTAAGCTATAATAACATTTTGATTGTTTCAGGGGTTATTGCTCAGGGGATTTGGTTTTGACTGAACACATCTGAAATGTTGTATTGTTCATCACTGCAAAACATTTCACTGTTAGAAATATATACTGTCACAATGCATGCGACCATGACAAAATAATCTGTAGAATATTACACAAAACAAAGATAGTAAAATTAAACTTTCCGCTTGAGCTTTCTGTGTTTGCTGTGAAACCATGTTTGCTCTGGTGGCATCTGCTGGTCATACTGCGTAAATGCAAAGAAAATCAAAGTTATTTCAAAGTCTCAAAAACCAGTCGATGCTTTGTCTTACAGAAAGAAGCTACAGGAGGCTTTGTGCCGCTACATCGCTGATACCTTCAGCTACATCGACTTAGTGAGAGGTTTCTGTGAGAAGATCTCTGAATGGGTGAGCATGAGGGAGAAAGAACAAAAAATGATGACGTACATTAAAAACAAGGCTGCCAGTGTTGACCAGCCAGAGGATGAAGTTCAGGCCTTTGAGGAATATATGAAGAGTAAAGAGACTGAGTTGAATGCAGACAGCAGACCTACAGACCTGGGGAAGCAGCTTGCTGTCTTGTTGAAGGACACTCTGAGAGGCCTGGAGGAACTCAACTGCTTCCTGGATGCAGTGGAGAAGCTGGCAGTCACCTCACTTAATGTGTTCGTGGAGAACCAGGTGCAATACCTGACTGATGACATCAGCTTACAACACGCTCAGATTGTTATAAGTGTTGCACGAATGATCTGCCCTCTCCTCCTCAAGTTTAAAAGAGATGCACAAGTCTTCTTCCTTCCCAAACTACAGAATGTGGAGGTGCTGTTGAATCAGTTGGACGTATACATCGAGACGACCCAGGCAATCTGCCAGGAGCTAGCAAAAAGGTGAACAGACATTTTTTAAACAAAATAAAGGACCTTCAGTGATGTAGGTGTGTAGAAACTAAATCTAAATCTCTTTAACAGCTTCTTTAGTGACTTTAGCCTGAAGATGACTATTGAAACTCAAGTTGACCTCGATGTGGACGACGTGTCTGAGGACGATATACAGAGAATGCTTTACCACATCAATCAGCTGGATAAAATCAGGCAAGTGTTTTCTCACATTTCTATTTTATTTAATGTTATTGTCACTATTATATTATACTTTAATCTAGTTTTGTGTAGGCTGAAAGTATAATCCTTTGATTTGAGTTCAAAATTAAGATACTAGTGACACACTTAGACAAACTTAGCTACTGGTGCGTCGCAAACAAAGTGTGTCACTGTCACTTAGCCATGACAAAATGTTGTTGTTTTTTTCTTACAAAAGAAAAAACTTGAGATTTGACAGAAATTGGATTTGACAGACTTTGGATCCTTAGTTTCCAAGGAAATGAAGGCTGTGTTTGAAGGGGCCTCCGAAATGGGTCAGGCTCGTCGCACTGGTGTGATGCAGTCGGCTCCTGGTACATAGCACATTTTCGCTCTTGAGCTTAGTCCATGCATTCCTCCCAGGGTACAGTCAGCTTGACCATGATCGGTTGTTTGGTGGAATTAGAAAGGATGATTATGTAGGATTGTGAAGATGCTCTGGAAACCTGCTTGTCAAGATTGACTCTTAGTTGCCACTCTATCTGCCTCGGCTGAGACTCCACCACCTCAAGAGCTGCTCTCCCAATCTTTCGAGGTATTTTTGAGGAACTGGGTGACGTCTTCTTGAGAGCATGACCAGTGGTTACTTTGCTTGTACCATAGGAGCCAAAGGGTTTGGTTTGCTTTTTATGATCCCATTTGTTACACTCCACCTTGACACTATCGATTCTTACGTCCTCAACAACATTTAACAAGGTCAGTCATGGTTGGTTGGTCCTTAGCGTGTCTGGTGGGAATCCCATCCCACCCCATCTCAGGATCCCCTTGTGGTATTTTCTTGAGGGTTTTCCTGTATCTTTTTTGAGTGAGTCCCTTATGGAAGACCCAGGATGTGGTGCCAACCTGACCTGCCCCATGCTGTGTTACAGGGTTACCAACCGGTTTTAGCCTCAACAATCACATGTGTACTTGTTTTTTTCTTGCATTAAATTTTTCGGTTGTATTATGAAACGTGTGTCAATGTTTAAGCAAGCACACAATTAAGAAAATATGCTTAATTTCCTCTGTTTTACTTATCAGGATGAACCAACACTTCCGGACAGTTTTCATGTTTCAGGAAGAGGGCGGTTCGACCTTCATCAGTGAGTTTGAGGAGCGACATCCCTGAATGGTTGAGTTTCTGAAGGAGCTGGAGGAGTGTGCTGTTCAACTCGACAAGATGAATCTGGGGTCAAAGATCACCAGTGTGACAGGAAGCTCAGATATAAACAGCAATTGGGAGTGTGCTTTCCATTATTGGTCTGGTGTTAATTCCTGTTACAGCAGGAGTGTCTCTAGGTCTGGATGTGGGAATGGGAATCGCCAGTGGAGTCAACAGTGTTATCACCACAGCCACAGAGTTTGGAGTCAATGCTACACAACAAAAGAAAGCAAATTAAGTCTTGCAAGTCTTCATGGAGGATGTGCAGGTTCTCCAAAATCAATTGGAGGAAGCGATCAGTCAATCGGTCTCCAAAATGGAATCAGATAGTATTGAGGTGTTGATGGGGGTGGGGAAGGTTATTGGTAAAGCTGGTGTTATTGGAAAAGGCATTGATTCAATAGTTGATGCTGCCTCTGCTGCAAAGTGAAATGGGAAATGTTGGTAATGTGGTCGCTCAGGAATATAAAATTTTAGGCAATATTCCCAAGGCGGCTGGAGACATCCCAGATATCTGCCAGGCAGCAGTCAAAGGGTCTCTCGCTCTCTCCAAGTCGGCCAGGGCAGGTTTCATTGCTGTCAACACTCTTTTCCTGGGCATGGATATCTTCTTCATCTATAAAGACAGTATCGGATTGGCCCAAGGCAGCGAGACTGAAGTCTCACAGTTCCTCAGAGCCAGATCTTCTCTTTGGAGCTCAGACATGGACTCATGACAGAAGATCCACGACTCTCTGTGTGAAGGTCTGCAGACGTCAAAGAGAAATGAAGCTCTCCTGGAGGTACCTTTTTATCCAGAAGAAGATGACACTGATGATGAAGCTGCAGCTGATGAAGTGGATGATAGACTGACAGAAACACAGCCCATGCAGTAGTGCTTTAGCAGGTTCTGGTACTATGATCAGGTGTCAGATCAACTATGTGAATTATCCATATTCATTTCTGCGTATGATTGATGTCTATCTCTTGTTTGCTAGACACATTTATTCAGATTTTAAACCAGGTTAATGAAAACATTTGGACTGTATGTTTTTCTCCTCTCATTAAAACTGCAAATATTTCAAATCACACTTAATCTAATCCTCAATGTATGTGAAAAATAATATCATCATGTCAGTTTTAGTGACATGCTAATTTGCTTAAGTCCAGTTGCCTTCAACTTCAGCACTTAATGACTACCATGACCTGGATGACTGAGAACTGACGTCTCTGATGCTGATGGTCCACTCCAGTGCCTTATAATAAAAATAAAAATAAAAATAAAAATAAAAATAAAGATAAAAATAAAAATAAAAATAATAATAAACTTTATTTCTATAGCACCTTTCAAAACCGAGGTTACAAGGTGCTTCACAAAATACAAATACAATATCATTGAGAAAATAAAGCAATTAGAAAGTGAAGAAAAACATCATACAGAAAACAGTGAACAGGCATAACATTAAAAAAAAAAAAATGGAAATAGATAAGACAATAGAAACGAAGATCAAAAATAGGGGGGAAAAAAACAAACAAACTTTTTTTAAATTATTGCACAAATGCCAGTCGGTACATGTGGGTTTTTAAAAGCTTTTTATGATGCACAGACTCAGCTGATCTGATGCTGAGGGGGAGCTTGTTCCACAGCAATAGAGCTGTGGCCCCTGAACTCAGACACAGCTAAAGAGTCATGGAAAAAGATCCACAGTAAAGAGAAAAACCCAACAAAATTAAAATCTTTCTTTGAGAAATTCATAAGT
>NW_028220727.1:0-4416 GCF_045865225.1 Trachurus japonicus | reverse complement strand
GTTTATTTCTCCAACTTGATTCTGGTGTGGCAGAGTTTGTATCTGAAAAGTTTAATACAATAATGTTTAATTGATTGACTTGCACAGTGTATTTGTTTTTGTATGAACAATTCTAAAATTGAATAAATAAAGTGTGAATTGAATTGAATTGAATTGTTACTTTTTTGTACTCACACATGCCTGTATTAAGCAAGCATCTTCGGCTAAAATATTTAGTATTTGTGTTTTGACAGAGTACTGCAGGCAGCTTGTGGTTTCAGATGACTTGTCAAAACCGGCCTTAACAACTTCAGGTTTCCGCTGCAGTTTCACACTAATTAGTTTCCTGTGTCTTGTTGTTTCCTCAGTAACAAACACTTTTCTATGTCATTTCTTTTACAGAACTGCTCAGAAAAACAACATAATTTTAGTACAGTGGCCATGTGAACACCGCAACTTCAGAAAACACGAGCAAAGACAGAAACGTGCAGCAGCTATAGAAAACATCTTCCCGCACAGCAAAAACTTGTTGTTGTTTTTTAACTGTTGAAATATACTGTATACATGCATGCATATAGTGACTTTAACTGACACAGTCAACACTTTCCACAAATCAATGAAAACCATGTCTCTTTAATAAAGAGAAATAAAATATTTGATTCTGCCTGTCTATGTGGAAAAGAGACTGGACAACTGTAAAGAGTCACACACCTTGTAGCAACCCAAGACGTAATAACGGTCAATAACGTACAGTAAATAATAATTAACGATTCTTCTCACTATTCTCTACCAACTAACAAGTAACTCAATCTCTCTGCTGTTTCCTCCTCCTTCTCCTTTCCTTCCGCCTTCTTCTTCATTGTGTGACAGTTGATGGTCCTGTGACTATGCCTCCAATTGATCATGTGCCCTGGCTACTTGGCCACAGGGAAATCCCTTTGGTCGAATGGTCAGCACACATGACTCGTCTCTTACCCAGGAGACTGCGGTCCAAACCCTACCCAGGCCTTCCTTTGTCCTGTCACATTCTGTCTATTTATGTATTTTCTGTTGGGGCTGCCAGCGCAAGATGGCTACACTTTCTAAAGCAAGACCCTTGCAATATGTATAAGAGAATAATTATACGGTTGGGTACCGTGTCGTCTTGTAAAGCAAAGATGTGAAATAGTCCGGCTCTGGAATAGACTTCTGACGTCAGATGAGAGGCTGATACATCTGAAGTATTTTCTCTTTCTGAGTCGTATGATATTTTTGGTAATAATTTGCAATGTAATGTAAATAAAGTTAAACAAAAGCTAGTTAATCTCTATGAGAAACAATGGAAAGAGGAGATTTGCAGCAAACCTAAACTTAGAAATTATGTTCAAATTAAAAAAGATTATTGTATAGAACCATATTTGATGTTAAACTTGGGGAGGGGATGGAGGTCCCTGTGTGCAGAGATCTGGGTAGAGCTAACAGCGTTAATGTGTTTTGTGTGATTTTTTTACTGTTGAAGATGGATTACATTTTCTGTTTTAATGCCCTTTGTATGATGAACTGAGACAGCCCTTGTTTGAGAAAACCCAGATGAAGAATCCAGACTTATTCTGGATGTCTGAGCTTAATATTTGTGTTGGTTTTTTAAGGATCCCATATGAAGAAAGAAGAAGATAGATCAAGAAGATCACACATCTAATGAATGTGTAAAATAATTTAATCTTTAATATAAAGTACTGTATTTTAAATTTATATCTGATAATTTGTATTTATTTATTAATTATACACATTATACATTTATAAGTTTGTGAATTTTAATGAGGGTTTTTTTTTTCAATGTTATTTTTATTTTCCTAATATCCCTTTTTGCAACCTTCTCTTACTCAGTCTCTTCAGTCCAAATCAATTTCAGAACAGTAGGTGTTTTCTGAGCTTGTTCAATTTTTATTTCTTCATAGGCCTCAATCAGAGATTTCACCAAGAGGAGTCAATGTCTTAGTAGTTTGTACTGACACTCATACCTGGGCCTGTGGTTACCATAGAATAAAATAAATTAAGTGCCTGGCAGCCCTATTCTGAATGCTGTTTATGTCTCCAAAACCACAGGTATCGCATCTGCTTTATGTAAGCTAAATGTAATCTTGTATGGGTCTGATGCATGGCTCGTTGCCACTCTCGAGCCTGAAGTGAAACCTCTTTTTGCTGAACTTATGATTTTCTGTCTCACGAGTTAAAGAAAAACAACATTCTTCATTGGCCTCAATCAGAGACTGAAGACCTCACGCCGAGAGGAGACAATGTCTGCAAGGTAAGGTTTGACTCTAAGATACTAGCAGAGAACAATGTGTACTGTGAAATGTTCACAGCCACCAAGGGTAGCCAGGTCATTTCACTAATCTAAATTATTATTATTTTTACTTGTTAAATGTTATTCTTGAAAGGCTTTCACACACATAGCTGATCAGCCACGTATAAAATGATATAATTTATATTATAATAGTGCAGTGACCTTGAGGACTTAAATCTGTGGCCAGTTTATCCGAATAACGCCTGTTAGGAAATTTGCTCCGACGGTTTTCGGGGAAGTGCAAAGCCACCTGTGGGAGTCACAGAGGCAGCAGTCGTTCTCCTGAGCTGATCGGCCGGTCAACCTGCTTTGTCATCCCATAAAAATGAGCCGAGTAACTTATCTGCAGGTTTTTGGAGGTTTGTCGCCGGCTGGGTAAATTCTTTTTAGAAGATAAATGCTGGTCTCATTGATGCCAGCCACATTAGTTTGTTTAAATTACAAGTGAAACTTGTGTGTGGACAGAAGAGCAACGCTGCCCCGGGGCTCTATAGCATACGTACAGAAATCACTAAATCAATAAATAAATGTTTTACAATGAAACGATCAGTCTACATTAAATATTATTTTACTAAGTGACATAACATGGTTACGGTACACAGCAAAAATACTTACTCTAAACTGTCTTTGATTGGGATTTGAGGTCAGGGGTGCAATGCATTGTAGGATACAGTCAGTGTGCGAAATACCCATCAATATTCGGGGGGGTCCCTAACTCGCGATTGTTGCGCAATACCGTTATTTTTTTTTTCTTTTTATAAAGTAGGACTATAACATTACAATAAGCCAAGAAAATTAGCATATAGCCTAAAAAGGAGAGGCAAAGTTGTGCACTACAATGCAGAAAGTAATTGACAATAAATAGACGATAATTCAATAAATAAAAGACAATAATTGGCACCACACTGGCGCACTTGAACAATGAATAAATGCCAGGTATAGGAGACTGGCGCGCGATCAGGGCAATGCAGAAACGAATAGACAATAAATAAAATACAATAATTAAAATGAATGAAAGACACCAAACTCGTGCACTCGAATAACAACCAACTGTATAAATCTGGAGATCGGAGACTGACGTGCAATTATGTGCACGAGATCCTCAGCCTGCAACTATGACCATCATGTAGCCTTATCTAACCATCCATCTAGCAAATACGTTTAAACACAGCATTGAACACATCCACAAATCACATTCGTATAACGGGCCATCATAAAAATTGAAAAAGCACAGACAAATAGCTCACAACAGGCGCCTGGCCAAACAACACCACTGGGGGTTCAGGCCATAGTATGCTGAAGCAGGCTAGCCTCTTACCTTAAGTTATTTTCCTGCCTTAATGTCAAACCAAGGGTTGCGGTATTTCCATTACCTCACCTGCTTAGGTGTAAAAAAAAAAAAGAAAAAGAAAAGCGGCCAATCACCAGTGCTAGCAGCAGGGGCTGCGGCTACGTCTTCAGAGCACTCGGCCTCAACTTCACTTTCTTCGGCAGAGGTGGGAGAGGAACGGGATCCTCTGTTCTGATAGCGAGTGGGCTCGACTCCTGCGCTGGGCTGGCGCACATGGCTAATTTGCATAATGCGCAGGTGACACGGTTCAGTTTAACGTTAAACGAATAAATGTTTTGAATTATGAATACTGGACATGGTGATCTTAAACACATTTAATTGACCACAATAAAATTATTATATTATATTATATTATTTATTTTTTGACAAGATTGAGACCCCCCTCAGATTTTGCTTTTGAGTCTTTCAGGGGGTCTCAAGGGGTTAATCAGGGGGGTCCGACCCCCCCAAACCCCCCCGTATTTCGCACTATGGATACAGTACACATTGTAGACTGGTCAGATGCACACTAGCAATATTTTCTGAATTAGTATGACATCTGGGAATACACACTACATTTTGGCCATATAAGGCTATGTACTAGCAGTATAATATTCGGTTTCAAATACAGCCACAGTGTCACAGTATCAGCTGCACTGCTGTGGAGAGTTCATGCGCGCTCCCGCACCGGCTTGGCTGGTGACTGCAGTTACCCTAACAGCCACAATGGCTGTCATGTTACTAATGAGTCTTATTTATGCCCCAAGTCCCTGAATATGTA
>NW_028220726.1:0-72176 GCF_045865225.1 Trachurus japonicus | reverse complement strand
AGCTGCCCTGTGGAGCTTTGCTCATTACGAGCCATCAGCCGTGTTTTTTTTCGAGTAGGCTACTGCAACAGTCAGTCTGCGCCGTTCGATGACGTTGAACCCCCCCTTCCCTCCCTCCCTCCCCGAACGGTAAGTGCAGGTAACCAGGCAACCAGGTGACTGGCGAAGTAGGAAGAGAAAAAAAAGTTGTGGTCATTCAGCTTTGGCATTTATTTAGGGGTGTGACCTTATACATGTGTAAACGTTTACACGGAATGAAACTGTAAACGTTTAGTAAAAAAAAAAAAAAAAATCCCTAAACGATATCTAGGCCTACACGCAATTTATTTTCATATTTTTATACATAGGCCTACATTTTGGGGGGGGGGGGGCTGGGTGAAAAGTAGTCCCGCACACTGTCTTAATTTAGAGAAAACTATGATTTAATAAAAATGATGCTGTGACGCGCTTCCCTCCTCCAAAATGTGTGTAAGTGCGTTTTTTCTTTCCTTTTTTCTTGTCTTTTTTTTTGTTGCGAGCGAGTGTGATGGCGCCGCCACGCCAGGTCAAACATTGCTTTTCTGGTTGCCAAAAAATATTCTAAGCAAATATAGCCTCCCTAAACACAAACAAATAACCTTAAACGGATTGAAAGGGGTGTCTTGGGACATTAAAGACGGCCGAGGACTGACGAGACGCCTCTGTATTGCTCCTGCCCGGTCTGTCCTCCTCTCATCCGCACTTCAGCACCTGTCCTGGGCTGCACCCATCGGCTCGGCTCATTCCTCGTTTTAAATGACTTTACTCCTTTTAAAAGTAGCGTAAACAATTTACTGTTCTGATCACTCATACGCGTGTATAGTTAGGCTATACGTTGCATTATTATTAGCTATAGCTACTTCAAAAGTAAAGGACGGTGGAGCGAGCCAAGCTGTAGCCCAGGACAGGTGCTGAAGTGTGGGAGAGGAGGGAGAGACTGGGCTCCGCGGGGCTCTTGCAACTTGCGGCGGATCAGAGAGGGTGGAGGACCGACATGACAGGGGGTCTTGGTCTCCTGGTACCTGTGCGGTCCAGGACCGCGGAGGTCAGCGAGAGGGGGGGTACGGTGGTCGACTCTGAACGCGCTCACCGGGCGGATCTCTCCAGTTACGGTGCGGTGCGTGTCGGGGGGGGAGGGGGGCGGGACGAATCCGCCGTCGGGTCTCCTCCGCTCCGGTGGCTGCAGTGTCAGTGCTTCCACCGGCTGCATATCAGACTAGACAAAAATAAGATAACATGTTCTTCTTCTCTTCTGTTTACCAGCGCTCTAAACTCTACGTCAAATCCGAACGTGTTGTTGCATACGTAATTCCCTGTGCGACAGCGCGGGAAAGTCGCTCCTCAGAGGCAATTGCGCTCCTGGGTAAACCAGGGACTGTTGTGTGGTGGAGATGCGTTCAATGATCATCCTAATAAG
The DNA here is from genome assembly GCF_045865225.1 of Trachurus japonicus. Lineage (NCBI taxonomy): Eukaryota > Metazoa > Chordata > Actinopteri > Carangiformes > Carangidae > Trachurus > Trachurus japonicus. The sequence goes on along the minus strand of NW_028220726.1, from coordinate 70,741 downwards.
TCGTTTGGCAGTGGCTGCAATGTAACGGACATTGTTTTATATGTATAAACTCCACAGGCCAGCTTTAAGTTTATAGAACATGTTAAGTTTTGTTATATTGCATGTTGTGTTTTGTATATTCTATAGAGTTATTTGAGATTACTTTGAATTGGTGTTTCTTTTTTTACAAGCTGACCTTGAACGTCACACAGCCAGCAGACTAATCACCGCAACAAGCCGCAGCTGGTGGCATGTGCAGGTATAACCTTTTTATTTAGGCAGCGGCAGTGAAGCAGCAGAGGACGCCAGGCAGAGAACCAGCCAGATCACCAGGAGACCACCATCGTAAAAGACCCTCAGACCTCAAGTGCAGCAGCCTGTGTCTGTTCGGCGTAACAACTCCAGCCTGGGTGCGTGACGTAAAGTTATCACCCAGGAAAAGCGTGAGTGTTATTTTCCCAATTGAGTTGCAGACACTAAGAAGGCCGGCTGCAGGGCCAGGCGAGAGGAGGGAGTGAGAGTGTGGACAGGTGTGTCGACAGAGAACTGGTGGCTGTGTTCTGCGTCTCTAGGCGGAGTGCTGGATCCGAGGGGACCCGCGTGGCCATAGATGGAAGAAGACGGCCGGAGTTGAGAGGGAAGCATCGTGGGATACTAGAGGGGTGTTGTTGCGATATACCCCTCTCCCGGTTAACCCTTATGCCTGATCCTCACTTGCGCACACTCTTACCACATGAGGCCAAAAATGGCCTCGGAGGAAAACGCTATAAAAATAGTATACCTTAATATTTTTTTCCAGTTTTTTTTGCATAGATCTTCTAGTCTACTTCTCCTCTATTGATCCATACCAATTATTCAATTAATTTCAGACTTTTAACCCCTTAAATGCCAGTATATAGGGTCCTACGAAAAAAAATTGCTAAAAACGCACACAAAAAGGGGGATATTTTCAAAATACTGAATGCAAACTGGATATGTTGGGTGGGGATTTTACCAGTCTTGGACATGTCATTGATTAGTAACACACTTGATTTGAATGGATTTTTATTTTTTTTGCAATCCCATTTTCCACTTTTTACGCACACTCTTACCACATGAGGCCAAAAATGGCCTCGGAGAAAACGCTATAAAAATAGTATACCTTAATATTTTTTTCCAGTTTTTTTTGCATAGATCTTCTAGTCTACTTCTCCTCTATTGATCCATACCAATTATTCAATTAATTTCAGACTTTTAACCCCTTAAATGCCAGTATATAGGGTCCTACGAAAAAAAATTGCTAAAAAACGCACACAAAAAGGGGGGTATTTTCAAAATACTGAATGCAAACTGGATATGTTGGGTGGGGATTTTACCAGTCTTGGACATGTCATTGATTAGTAACACACTTGATTTGAATGGATTTTTATTTTTTTTGCAATCCCATTTTCCACTTTTTACGCACACTCTTACCACATGAGGCCAAAAATGGCCTCGGAGAAAACGCTATAAAAATAGTATACCTTGATATTTTTTTCCAGATTTTTTTGCATAGATCTTCTAGTCTACTTCTCCTCTATTGATCCATACCAATTATTCAATTAATTTCAGACTTTTAACCCCTTAAAATCCAGTGTATAGGTTACTGGAAAAAAAAATCGCAAAAAACGCACACAAAAAGGGGGCTATTTTCAAAATACTGAATGCAAACTGGATTTGTTGGGTGGGGATTATTTCAGGCTTGGACATGTCATTGATTAGTAACAATAATGATTTGGGGGAATTTTTAGTTTTTTGGTAATGTCAGATTAAAAGAAAAGCTCCCATAGACTCCCATTATAATTTATTATAATGGAAGTCTATGGGAGCTTGACGACTATTTCCCCATTATCCTTTTAATGAGGAAATAATGACATAGAAATACTACAAATCTCATATATATATATAGAGATAAGGTGGCCTCAGACACACAGTCATGCATGCACACACGCACCCACACACACCCACACACACCCCTCAACAAGACTGCTACCGTGAGCGACTGTATGTTATTTCTAATTCACTCTGATCCAGGTGTCTGTTTGAAGTAAGGATCAAAGTAATAATTTAAATGTCTATTTTTACATAAAAGGCCACTGCCCCTCCACCCCTCATGCCCGCTCCCATGACCTAACAACAACAATATGAGCCATAAATCACAGCAGGGCAAAATGTAAACACAGCTTGGGAAGCACCAGTCTGACCTGCCTGTCCTTCCACATCCACACGAGGGCGTTCCTCATTGACCACTGAGGGCGTTCCTCATTGACCACTGAGGGCGTTCCTCATTGACCACTGAGGGCGTTCCTCACTGACCACTGAGGGCGTTCCTCATTGACCACTGAGGGCGTTCCTCACTGACCACTGAGGGCGTTCCTCATTGACCACTGAGGGCGTTCCTCACTGACCACTGAGGGCGTTCCTCATTAACCACTGAGGGCGTTCCTCATTAACCACTGAGCTGTCAGACTGAGCTGTCAGGCCGGGGGGGAAGGGCATTCAGCACTGGAGATCTCTTCATGGGAGGTGGAGGAAGGAGAGGACTCCAGACTCCATTCTCCAGCTCATCCTCAGTTTACGTACACATTTACCACTTGAGGACAAAAATGTCCACAAACAAAAAGGCTGTGTGTGTGCCATCCCTGAATAAGCTGAATGAACTCAGTGGTGGTGTGTTTACATTTTGCCCTGCTGCGGGTCATATTGTTGTTAGGTCATGGGAGCAGGGGGGGGGGGTATCATGTTGGTATCTGTACTGGTCTCTGTGTAAACAAGGACATTTAAATGATTACTTTGATCCTTACTTCAAACAGACACCTGGATCAGAGTGAATTAGAAATAACATACAGTCGCTCACAGGAGCAGTCTTGTTGAGGGGTGTGTGTGTGTGTGCGCGCGTGCATGCATGCTTGCGTGTGTGCATGCATGACTGTGTGTCTGAGGCCACCTTATCTATATATGTGAGATTTATAGTATTTCTATGTCATTATTTCCTCATTAAAAGGATAATGGGGAAATAGTCGTCAAACTCCCATAGACTTCCATTATAATAAATTATAATGGAAGTCTATGGGAGCTTTTCTTTTAATCTGACATTACCCAAAAACTAAAAATTCCCCCAAATCATTATTGTTACCAATCAATGACATGTCCAAGCCTGAAATAATCCCTACCCAACAAATCCAGTTTGCATTCAGTATTTTGAAAATAGCCCCCTTTTTGTGTGCGTTTTTTGCAATTTTTTTTCCTAGTACCCTATACACTGGATTTTAAGGGGTTAAAAGTCTGAAATTAATTGAATATTTGGGATGGATCATCAGAGGAGAAGTGGACTAGAAGATCTATGCAAAAAAATCTGGAAAAAAATATGAAGGTATACTATTTTTATAGCGTTTTCTCCGAGGCCATTTTTGGCCTCATGTGGTAAGAGTGTGCGTAAAAAGTGGAAAATGGGATTGCAAAAAAAATAAAAATCCATTCAAATCAAGTGTGTTACTAATCAATGACATGTCCAAGCCTGGTAAAATCCCCACCCAACATATCCAGTTTGCATTCAGTATTTTGAAAATACGCCCCTTTTTGTGTGCGTTTTTAGCCATTTTTTTTCGTAGGACCCTATATACTGGCATTTAAGGGGTTAAAAGTCTGAAATTAATTGAATAATTGGTATGGATCAATAGAGGAGAAGTAGACTAGAAGATCTATGCAAAAAAAACTGGAAAAAAATATGAAGGTATACTATTTTTATAGCGTTTTCTCCGAGGCCATTTTTGGCCTCATGTGGTAAGAGTGTGCGTAAAAAGTGGAAAATGGGACTGCAAAAAAAATAAAAATCCATTCAAATCAAGTGTGTTACTAATCAATGACATGTACAAGACTGGTAAAATCCCCACCCAACATATCCAGTTTGCATTCAGTATTTTGAAAATATCCCCCTTTTTGTGTGCGTTTTTAGCAATTTTTTTTCGTAGGACCCTATATACTGGCATTTAAGGGGTTAAAAGTCTGAAATTAATTGAATAATTGGTATGGATCAATAGAGGAGAAGTAGACTAGAAGATCTATGCAAAAAAAACTGGAAAAAAATATGAAGGTAAACAATTTTTATAGCGTTTTCTCCGAGGCCATTTTTGGCCTCAGGTGGTAAGAGTGTAACTTTTTTTAGTTAGGGTAGTTAGGTGTATCGTTCCAAATTTTTTTTTTTTTTTGTGAAAAATGATGACCGTTTACCAAATTTCATGGCAATAACTCTAACCACTGCAAGACAATCAAGAGTTGAAAAATGAGAAAGGCCATTTTTGGCCTCATCAGGCATAAGGGTTAAGTACCTCTCTATTGCCTATTTTAAGCTTTGGATTTTATTGGGATTTTAAACCGTGGGAATTTCCCTTTTTAAACTTCGGAACCCTGTTCTTGACCACTCGTTGTTTCCTTTGTCCCTTTCAAAGGCCTCATCCCCTCCCCATCACCTCTGAAGATTGAGATCAGCATCTGGTCCTGAGAAGGATTCCTCCGGGACTATCTGAATCCGGGCAAAGAGACTTTGGACTGTTTACAATAAACCTTGGTGAACTTTTCATTTTAACTGTGGTTTTTAACTCTGCTCGAATCTGATTTTAAAAAGAACCTGTGCCAAATAGTTAGAGTCCTGGGCTCTTCAACCCAGGTGGCGTTGTCGGCAACACTTTTAACTAAATTATTATTTTTAGTTCGAACATCGCCACGTGACAAGTACTCTATAGACAAATTGATGTTCTCGTTGGTATCATTCAGGTATTTCTTAAAGTCAATCAGGTCAGTATGACACCCTTTAAACAGGAGGAAAATGTCGTCAATAAATCGTACATACAGTTTGATATGATCTCTGAAAAGATTCTTTTCTGGGTTGAAAATGAACTCTGACTCCCAGAGTCCCAAATAAAGACAGGCATATTCTGGGGCAAAACTGGCTCCCATACTTGTACCTTTGCATTGCTTAAACAATCTGTCTTGAAACAGAAATACATTGTTATTCAACACCTATTCAGTAAGTTCTAATAATAAACCAGTAGGGGGCACCTCACCCTGTCTGAGAGGTAAAGATTGACTGCTCTGAGGCCATCTTGATCAATATTTGTGTAAAGTGCCTCAACATCCATCGTAACCATATAGTCCCAGGGAATATCATGCACTTGGTTTAGCTTATTTAAAACATCAGTGGTATCTTTGACATATGAAGGTAAATTTTGGACATATAGTTTTAAAAAATAGTCAATATATTGAGATGCCGGTTCTGTTAAAGTTTCATTAGCTGCCACTATGGGTCTGCCAGGCGGGTTGTCCTTAGGTTCTTTATGCACCTTAGGCAGCAGAAGGTAGCTAGTCTGGGATGTTCACATGAAAGGAAGCTTTGTTCCGCCATGTTGATCCAACCACTGTCTCTGGCTCTGATGAGAAGAGCATCGAGTTGTTCTTTCATAGTGGGTAGAGGGTTGGTAGAGAGTTCTGTGTAATAAATAGTGTTTTGTAATTGGCAGTGGGCTTCTTGGATGTACTTATCATAATGCCAGACTACAACTGCTCCTCCTTTGTCTGCCCTTTTTATGATAATATCTTTATTCTGTTGCAGTTCTTGTAGGACTTTTTGTTCTGGAGGGGTCAAATTGTGTCTACAGGTGGGAGGGTTTGGTTTATCAAACAATTTCTGAACATCAAAGTCAACTTTTTTGTAAAAGCCATAGGCTGGGGTTGTTATTCAGGGGGGAAAAAATGGACTTAGGTTTAAAAACAAAAAACAACAATTTACACACCACCATACAGAAAACCAGACTGTAACTCCTTGTTGCATGACTCCTTCCACAGCACCTTAAAAACAACATTCCTTTTGGGCAATTCCAAAGGATAAGGAGGATCTGTGATCAAGACTGTGATTTCCAGATACAGGCTCAACACATGACCAAACGATTTCTAGATAAATCTTATAATAAAACTGTTGTTTCTGCTGCCCAGACTAAGGCAGCCTCCATTAGACGACTCTTGGAGTCATCTAAGAAACAGAAGAGAGATCGTTTAGGCATTAGTTTTGTCACACGCTTCAGCCAACAAGCCCAGTCCATCAGGCAGATCATTCTATCCAACTGGGATATACTTAGGAGTGATCCCTCCTTAAAAGTTTTTCAGCATCCCCCTTCCTTCCACTACAGACGAGCTCCCTCAATTCAGGATAAACTCACCCACAGCTATCTCCCCCCCAGAAGAGATAGACAATGGCTTAAAAGACCTTAAAGACTTTACAGTGTTTTTTATATTTCCTTTTTTTCAGATATTTTTTTTGTAGATATACTATGATGTGATAACTTCATATTGATACGCACAATGTAATTGTTTACCTGTATTAATTTATCATTATCGTTTTTGATTAGCAGCCAGCCATTGGCCCACCCACAGAGTCTATATATGAGACTCCCACCTGTGACTCTGATCCTTGACCCATGCCTGACTGTAGTGTATTATCCACCTGAAGTTTTTGTCTTAATAATATAATATCTTATATTATCACCATGTATTATGTTCTTCTTTGTATGTGTACCCTTATTTGGAACTGAAGGAAAGTGTGAATTGGTGCCTTACTTCATGGACATGTTTTGCTTAGAAGTAAACGAATCAAAGGCAGATGTTATAAGAGAGATAGACGCACATACATTTACAGATATATAAAGATGTTCCATAAGGTGTTTAGTAACAGTGATAGATGAGACAGAGAAGAGTGACCCTTGTGAAATGTATCCTGGGAAAATGTGTGTTCTGTTAATTACATGTTTCCTGTGAGAGTCTTAACTAAGTTGATTAGCCTCATCGGGAAGATGATGCAAAGTCGTAAAATTACATAGGTTAGATCCTGCCTCATGTTCATGAACATGGAACAAGAACTGTGTATGTTAAACAGATACAAACAGAAATAGAATTGATTAGATTTATAGGAAACGTGGAATGCTCATGTTAATGACAAATAATTATTGCCTAATATGGAAAGCCAAAGATATGGCTTTCCATATTAGGCAATAATTGTTTTGTTGGGAGAAGGTGGAGTTTTGGAGTTAGAAAGCATATAAAGTTATGGTTTTGAGCCATACGGGAAGAGATCTCACATTGGCAACAGAGATGCTCCAGGATTCGTCATTTTTGAACATTGTTCTTCTTCTTGTTAATAAACTCCTTTTTGAACACAAGTGAAGACGTGTCAGCGGTGATCCCTTCTTTTCATCAACACATCAATATACCACAGGACTCAGCTGATAAGTGCAGAAATACAAGACTTTACGACCAGCCTAGAGTTCAAACACACAACCTTGAGTCCAGAGTTTCCACAGTCAAATGGACAAGCCGAAAGAGCTATACAAACAGTAAAAAATCTGCTGAAAAAAGCTCAGGAGAGCTTCAGAGACCCTTACATTGCTCTTTTAGAGTACAGAAACACGCCATTGGACGGGGTGGGGTACTCCACAAAGCTCCTGCAAGGCTGCAGAAAATGTTAATGAGACTACAGAAATACAGCCTGCAGGTGTCATACAAGCCTGGTAAAGAAATGCACATTGCGGATGCATTAAGCAGAGCCAGTTTGAGACACCACACTCAGGACAGACAGGAGGACGAGCTGGATGGGAGCTTCCTTATGGGAAGAAGGCTGAAAACAAAAATACCTGTGTCAAAGAATCTGTTAAGGCCAGGAGTGTACAGACATGTACGGAGCAGATTGATGAACAGACAAGAGAAGCAGAGACGCTACTTTGACCGTGGAACAAGGAAACTCTCTCTGGTGGACGTAGGAGAAAGAGTAAGAATCAGACAGCAAAAACATTGCAACCTGCTGTCATACTGAAGAGACACGATCAGCCAAGGTCGTAGATTGTACAGACTGACAACGAGCAAATCTACAGAAGAAACAGGAGACACATTCTGAAAACCAAAGAAATGTCAAGTCCCCCACAACTGACACGACATGAGTCTGTGGAAAGTGTTCACGATTCGTTGCCACTGATGGAAAGCGGACAGCAGGACAGGTGGACTACCAAGAAAGTCACATGCCTGCAAGGTCTCCACCGCAAACACCAAAGTCATCAGTGAGTGTGTGAGCACTGATCATCGTGAACAAACTTCACATTTTGGTAGACGTATTAGAGTTCCTTTTAGGTACAGGGAATAATAGCAGAAACTGTGTAATGTTCAAATATGTTTATTGAGAAAAATTGTGTTAAGTAAAAAAAAAAAAAAAAGGTAAAGAAAGCAGAAATGTGTTCTGTTAAGTTCTAACCTGTTTATTGAGAAGAACTGTGAAAAGAACAAAGCTAATGTCATGTATTATGTTGTAGTACTGGAGTCACCACTAGGTGGGGCTATAAGATTACAAGGACTGTGATGTACATATGTTGAAGTGGTACTAGTAAAGACTGTTCAGTCTGATTCAGATGGCTCCTCATTGACTACTAAATATTACAGCTACAGTGTCAATGAGCCCAGAGTAACAGAGTAACAGCTGAAGGCTTAAAGGAGTTCAGAGCAGTTTAGCAAAAAATAGTGATGTGTTAGACAAACACCAGCTACATTGACTGACAGACTGGAAACATTTTTTTAATTTGATTTATTTATTTATTTGATGTACACATGGGCGGCGCGTAATGGAGGCTAGGGGAGGCTAAGCCTTCCCAAATGTTATGCTGGAAAATTAATCACCTCTCTCTGGAAAATGATGGCAATCTGACCGGCTACGTTCATTTATTTGTGGCGGCCCGTCCCCCCCCCCCCCCCCCCTCCGTCGGTCGCACGATCCAGTAGCATAATATAAAATAGCAAATATGAGCTTATGAAAGAAAAACTACCAATCACGGCCATTAAACGAGTTACAATGTTGTTCTTGGTCAGAATGTGAAGCTTTTAAAGGGGGAATTGCCATTTTTTACAATCTTTCTAGCATAAAATACGATCATTTACTCATCCAGATAATTTTGTGTCATTACAAGTTGTTGCAACAAAATTAGATTCAGCCAAGAGCCACGTATAATGCAAGTCTGCGTGGCTCATTCTGATAATAATCATTCTGCTTCGGCATTCGGGTCCATTTTTAGCGCAACTAGCCAGAGCTTTAGTGAGGGGCGCATGACGTCCGTCCGACTACCCATTTCTCCGACCATACATTTCTTTATTTTTGCGTCTATTAGTCCGACCTCCCATTTCTCTGACTTAAGTAGCCCTAACCCTTAACCTTACCCTAAACCTAATCTTAACATGAATGGGTAGTCGCAGAAATGAGCCGTCGGACTTATGGGCAGTCGGACTGATGTATGCTCCCCTTTAGTGAGTCCAGGTTGCAGAGAGGAAGCCTGTGGAAGCTGAATTTCATCCAGCTGCTCATTTTGTTCTGACAAGTTGGAAACACGCAGAAACGGCCCATAGCATTAGCGGTAGCAACAAGCCGCACCGCACGGTGCTCAGAGATGACATCATCCAGGTCAGAGGTCAGTAGGTCAACCTACAGACCCCGGATGTTGATAACAGCTAACCCCGGACTCAGAGGGGAATAGCACTAGCGTATCATAACAAAATATTGGTGAAATGAACAAGTTTCGCAGCAGATAATGTGTTATTTAGAGGCTGCATTGCGCTGCCCCGTGTACTCGCATTATATGGATATACGGCTCTCGGCTGGATCTAATTTCGTTGGAACAACTTGTAATGACACCAAAGTTATCTGGGTGAGTAAATGATCGTATTTTATGCTAGAAATAAGGTACAGATTGTAAAAAAAAAAAAAAAAACGACAATTCCCTTTTAAGGCCATATTATGTATATCTTCAACCCAGTCTCACAGCAAAACGTGTCATGACTACGTTGGTCCACACTAAGAAACGTAGCAATTTTACATTTTGGGCTCTTAAAATGTGAAATGTAAACGTAATCGAGGCCCATGCATTTTAATAGGACGTCACGTGACTTTCAGGTTTTCGGCTGTGGAAGAAAAAGAAAATGGCTGCCATTCCTTTGATTTTCGGTATAAAATGCAATATTTTAACATAGTTTCTGCATAAAATGTCATTTTGATGACATTTCTAGCGAGAAATATGCATCTTATTTTCATAATCTCCTGTCAGTGAATGTATATGATGTCTACTTTTTTCGTTTTGACAACGATTTTTTCAGCTCCTGTAATAATTGTAAGTATTCAACGTTTTTTTTTGTTTTTATGTTGTTGCTTCTGTCCTGGTTGTTTTAAAAGCTATTTTAGGAACGCACTTTTTTTTCATTATTGTGGTAGCGTTTGGTTCATTTTTTTAATCTTTACCGTTGTATTTCTTCAATTAATATGTATGATATTACGAAGATTGCTCAGATTTCCATCGTTACTATGGTTACGCTCAGCTGTTTCTCTGTGACCGACGTAGCTTCCGGCAATGACGTCATCGCCTCACCGGCAGCTTCGTTCAGGTAACGTAAACAACATGCAAAATTGGGATTTAATAAGAAATACTTCAAGCTATTTTGCCTCCAAACCAGCCAGTGTCGTCAACCACAAACTAAGCTTAAGAGGTGTGGTTGATCAAAGTTTCCAAAGTGGCTGACTTTACTATAGCTGCACTTACTGTTTGACATTTAGATGATTGATGATGATGATTAGGTTAGCATAGCTAGGCTAGGCTAACATTTATGCTAAACCTGGCCAGCTCTCACTGTAGTTTTATCACTGTTTTACAGATAACAGATAATACAATGGCCTTAGCTGAAGCTGAGTTCGACGAGATGCTCAGTAAAATGAAGAGCCTGACACAAAGGTAGGCTAATTTTAATATCTTATTCCATGCCTGGGCATCAGATATTATGATGCATAACAACATAAAGAAATGATTTGTACAGGAAGTTTGTGTGGTTAACTGCATTTATTATATTGTGCTTTTTAGGTCAAAAAAGAAGACAATCAAAGGCATCAGACCTGCCACGATGGAGAAAATGTGATGAAGATGGCAAGACATATTAGGGCCCAAATCATCAGGTAGGCTACCAGTCATCAAACTCAATGTGGTTAGTTAAAAATTCAACTTTAAATAGTGTACTAAATCTTTGCAGATGTGAATGGATTTAAATTTGTGAATGATTAGCAAGGCTTTGTGGAAAAAGTACTGTTCACAGCAGGGCAACAATCTAGCAGCAGTGAACTCATTCACATTTTAAACGTTCATTTCATTCACGCCATTCTGATACTTGGCACTCTGAATTTTGTCTTTTCAGCCGCATGGGCCAGATCAGTTCATCTCTGTGTCCCTGAGGAGACCGTTGTACATCATTATTCTTATTTTGGTAGAAAAACATCATGTTAGCATTTCTATGTGGATGTACCAATCCAAGAAGCTTTCTTAAGTCTGTAGTATACCAGTCATAGGCCTGCACACCTCAACATCACCATGATACTTCATTTAGAATGTGATTTTTACAGGGCCTGATTTAAGCCACAGCTCAGTGCAACATCACACCGGTGCTGTCATTCACCAATCATACTCCAACACATGCAACACATGAGAACTCTCGCCTAAGCTTCATATGAATGCTGGCAGACAACAGAGTATGCCAGGGTGGGCTAGCTTACAGTATACAATATTTACAATTACCACCTTTTTATTCTACATATAAGTATAATTTAAATTATTCTGTCAACAGACTGGCTAAAGTGTGTTTGGACACATTTTTACTAGAGTTTTATGGAGTGGGTGATAAGCTCTTTCAAGGACAGTCAGTTTATATTTCAACCGCCAGTTCTTGTTTGTTACATCAGATCACATTGTAGTTATTCATTTTTACACTTCATATTGTCATGTATTTTCTCCAGCTCTGAGGAAGGGGGCTACTTTGACGGGTGCTTCTCTGCAATGATGATGACTTCCAAATGAGGGTCAAGCATGTACAGTAAGTATTTTTGTGTATTTTCCACATAGATTCTCATTGAACTTCTGCTTGAAAGTTTATTATTAAAATAACATTGGAAGCTTTTTGTCTTTGTAGGCACCAGGAAAAGGCATTTGTGGTCAGTCTCAGCTGAATGCAGCAAAGGCGAGGACAACTACTGTAGGGGAGTAGCTCCAGCCTTGATGAGCAGGTATGTATCAGTTAGCTATGCCATCATGGCATTATTCTTTATGCTCTAAATATGTACAGGCAAGTATTATAACATTCTTATTCTTGTTGATATAGTTCTCAACTATATTCTCCTAAATCCATGCAACCAACATGTTTCACTGTTTCAACTGACACACTACACTCTTCTCTACAAGTCATTTTGCACTTCATCTATTCACAACTGTACTACACTTGAATGAAAATTAGTGTAATTGATCAAGGTTTCACTAACTTACTTTCACAGACTAACAAAAACCCTGCAGTTGAATGATTATTTCTATTGGGCTTTTGGTTTTGTTTTGTTTGTTTGTTTGTTTTTTGAAAGAAGACCATAAGAGTTTAACTGCAATTTTACTTTATCTTTTCTGTGTGACTGTTAATATATTTTCACCATCAGTACAACAAGAACTGCTATTAATGCTGTATGCAATCCTACAGGGGAGAGATCTTCGCATATCCCATGTTCTCAAGTCCTCCAGTCTTCTGTATGGACGTAGTTGGCAAGTACTGGTCCTACATAAGTGAAGCCTGCCCTGAATACAGCCACCTGACCACCATGACGTCCTTGTTGTCTGTGCTTTATGCCAAGGCATATGGCATCAAGTGAGAGGTAACTGCAACTGTTTCAGCACTTTCAGCTGACTGACACTATACTCTTCTCCAAGTTATTTAGTACTTTATCTGTTAACAACTGTACTACACTTGAATGAAAATCAGTGTTGATCAAGGGTCAAGATCTTGTATACAGGGATGCACATGTACAGGCAGGTGTATATGCATTCACACACATCCATTATGTAGATAGCATCACTAACATTAAGAATTGCTCAAAAATTATTAGTATAAGTCTTTTCTAAGTATTAATATATGTATTCATGTCATTCATGGATGTCTCTATCAAAACAAGTGTTTTAGTCATTTCAGTAATTTAGCTTTTTGTGCTTTTATGCTAAACTTACAAACTTTCACTCATTTCCAGACTGTGACGTCCACATAAACCTGTAGAGCTTCCCTTATTCCAAGATTGTGGGGCAAAGGATTACCAAAGTAAGTTGTCCTTGTGGTGGTTGTTGTTTCTGTTGTTTTTAGTTGAATACTGTGTACTAGTGTGCAGATATTACAAGGGCTTCTACCAACACTTCTCATCTTTTCAGGGTTTTATGTAGGCTACATGAACCATTTAATATACACATTCACCATGCAGAGGAGAATTGGGCAAGTTGAGTATAGGAGCATCTAAGTTGAGCCCATCCCCCCCGACCCCCACCAGCTCCCACCTCCCCCTCTACTTCATATTCCACCTGTCCAGGTGGCAGGTGAACACAAACTGCAGGGACCTGCTGCTGAGCCACCAACTCACTGAGCTTTGGGGAGTTTTGTGATTACATTGCATCTTGGGAAGAATCCTTCATCTTTCTCTTTTAAATACATGGCTCACCATAAACAGCAGCTTGTTTTCAGCAGCGTACTTACTGTAATCATAAACATCCAGAATCCTGATTTAGTAATCAGGACAAGTAAAGACAAAATACATTCATTTAGGAGCATCAAGTGAGCATATGTAGAGGCTACAGTCCTCACTGCAGGCGGCCCCGGTTCGAATCCCGCATCGGGCAGTCCTTTCCTGCATGGCATTCCCCCTCTCTCTCTCCCTCCCCATTTCCTGTCTCTCTCAACTGAACTAAAAAAAGGAAAAATATAAAAATACATTCATGTAGTGTATGGGGCAGGTGACACAACGTACCCCACAGTTACCATATTGACTTTATTACTTCCCACAGCTAAAAAGGTTCAACTGATGCATACTACACATTTATAATCATCTCTTTTGATCGAAACACAATTCTCATGAAACTTGTGATTGACAAAAATTCATTTTCGAGATTAAAAAATGGTTTTTCGGACATAGATGTCTAACTGTTTTACCCATGTGGTTCTTACTTCACAAATTCCATGAAATGATGCCTTCCTCCTAAATCTCCCCTACAGATTTACTGCAAACGTTCTATAATCACCATTTCACCACACACAGTTTAAAGTTAAGATGTTATGTTATGTTGGTTATAATAGATATTATTATAAATTATTATTTCTGCTTATTTTTTTGTATTAATTTTCAGTCATTTTGGTTATTGCTTGTTTTTCAGGGGTTTAAGCGAGGTGAAGGTGAAATGGCTGCCCTGCTCGAAGAGGTACAGTATGTATGTTGTGTCATCATAGATGCATTACCACAAATGACTAGATAAGCTTTTGCTTCTCCCGCTTTCCCTTTCGGCCATGTGTATTGTATTATTTGAACTAAGATGAAGTGTGATGATGATTATTTAAATTGACATGCCCGAAATAAACAAATTGATTGATTGATTGATCTCAAATTCTGCACAACTTTGCCATGAAGTGTAGCTGTATGAGAGGATGCTGGGTTACAGGGTGAACATTCTTGCTGGAGTAACAGATATAGTTCAGGACACTGTAGTTACCAATCAACATTGAATGCAAGTAAAACCACACAGTATTTCTAAAAGTGTACATGTCATGTTCAACATGTCCCTGTGAATTTAGTTTATGATTCATTGATACTAAAGCAACTGTTACTAAAAAGAATTTTTCTTTTTTTCCATGTCTTCTTTCTCGTAGCAACCTGATGGAGAGATTCCTGGGTGCCACACAAACAGCTTAAAACAATGTACAATTATGTGGTTAATGATTATAGTTACATTGTTATGAATGATTGAGTGGTGGATTAGTTGATAGATTGGTTAGTTATGCTTATCCAATTGTACAGTTGTGTGTTTTTGTCCTTCTAATCATCTTTGAAAAAGTAGTCCATGAGTTCATCAGTTGTATACTGTATTCATGTTTGAAAATCTCTTCCCACAGATAACAAAATAAAAGTATCTGCATTCATCAACCCGAATGGAAAATATGCATGCCTGTTAATTGAAGAAATGTAGTACATTTGAAACACTATGTTCTCCAGAGTACAGTTTACCTTGTAGTATGTGTTAAATAAAGGTTGCCTTAGACTGTCATCTTTCAGATTTCGTTTTTATGAGCATTTGCATATAAGCCCATCTTGACAAGTCCATCAGTGGAAGAAGAGAAGACCAAGAAGGAACGGCTGATCTCATTCAACCAACACGACTGACTGCTTCATGGCCAGAGGATATTTCAACAGTGATCCAACTTCCCAAACACAGCCACTGCAATACTGACAATTACTGTAGCCAAAAACAATGGTTTCTGAACAAGAACAAGCCTGTGTGTGTGTGTGTTGTACAAACGAAACCGCAATCACTAATGCCTTTCACTAATGCCTTGGAGAAAAGGAAGGTAAGGAGACCATATGGCTTTCAGCCATTATAGAATAAGGTGTTATAACAGAGTTATGTAATAAATTTTTAAATACTTGGGGAGGAGGGGTATCCCATCCAACATACAGTGCACTTGTGATTGTAAGACTGTAACATATCCTAAATTTGGGGGAGGGGCTAACACAAATCAAAACTTCAGTATCAATTTGGTGTAGATTTAAAACAGAAATTGAGATTTTTTTTGTCAGGGCAAGTGGGAAAATTGTATAGAATGATTAGTTAGGCTATTTAAAGTTTTGTTCTCTGCTGCTGACCTCCTTTCTCAGAGTCAGGGCATCCTAATTAGAGAGAGGACAGCTGGTCGTCCTTGTCTGACCTTTGTGTAGATGTAGATTATGAGGAAAATGAGTCTAAACTGGTCAAAATTTTAAAGTCTAACAGTGTATAAGTCAGACACCAACATCTTGAACAATTTTTGGCCACTCACTACCCCTGAAAACATGTTTGACTGATTTCATCCAGTTTGGCCCTAAAAAGGGTCTAGGAAAGTACATCTGAAAGAACTGTGACTTCCAAGCAAGATGAAATGAAACTTTGTCGTAGGACAACAGTGAAGACATCGTTGGAAAGGTCTTGACCTAGGGAGTAACATGTGTCAGTATGAAAACTTAGGTCAGCTCTTGCTCCCCACAAGTGACCTTTGAACCTTGATCCTGACACACTTTTGAAGGCTTATAGAACAGCAACAAATTATGCTACAGACAAGTTATACACATTTTTGGAAAGCTCTTGACCTCTACTATCAGGTCCAATGGCAAACCAACAGGAGGGGTCAAAAAGTAGGGTCAAATATGGCACAAAACACATTTTCTCCATTTTAACAGGAAAATACATCAAATCTGACCAAACAGATGTGCTCCGAACCCCAGAAAACCTATAAAAAGATTACAATGTTCCTGGTCTTAGATGAACATAATAGGGAAAACACATTAGAACTACAACCAATATGGCGGAGCGCACATACAGTCAACGTGTCACTATGGCAACATGTAGTTCTTGTATCGTTCTCCTGGGTTAGGGTTGCGGTTGTCACACTAGGGTTCAGAAAGCGTCTATTCGCTCCTTATTTAACAAAAAACGCATAACCATGACATATATGTTTATGTCGTGAGAGATGGTATGTTATAAAATATAAAAATAGTAATGTATTAGTGCTAGTTTAGACGTGATTTCTGCCACGCTGTTTCGCGGTCTGAACGGGATGCGTTCAAAGGCAATAGGATTAGGCAACGTTTCAAAACGGAACACCCGAGCATCATTCCTCAACACATTTTTGTTACTATAAAGTGAGAGTGTTGTTTGCACAGTGTGTACATAAAATGTGGCTTCAAAAATATGCAACCAGATGGGTTAATAGTCTTAGCAATTTTACTGTAGTTTAGCTTGTATTAGAGCATTGGGCTATTGAACGCAGCCCAAGGTGTCCAAGGCACACAACAGAGGGGTTACAGGAAGTAGGCTAGTGGAGGATATATTAGCCTAGCTACTATATCAATAAAACATGGCTACATCTATCCAATGCAATATGGTGAACAATAACTCAAAAGATTGCAGATTTAAGTGTAGCCTATTGTCAATGAAATTATAAATATATATGATGGAATATGGTGATAAAAAGAAAATTGTGTTTTAAATACTAACGTGTCTGTACATTTGCAGGGTCAAGAAGTGAAGGAATCAAGGTCATTTGATTTGAATTCATTTAATTGTCATTTTATAACACAGTGTGGTAAAAACAAAACTTAAAGATGTAGTCCTTTTCATACTACAGAGAAAGAATACATACACAGATTTTTACAACTAGAATAAAACATGGTTAAGTAAGACCATCTACACACATACACATTTAGTGGCAGGTTTATCTGTATAGCCCGTTTAGCCCGTTTTTACAAACACTTTGTCTCCAAGGTATTTACATAGCATGATAACAACATCCTCTGCCCTTAGACCCTCACATCCACTGAGGAAAAACTTCAGAGAGAAAAAAACAGGAGAAACTCCAGGATGAGCAGCAGAGGGATCCCACACCCATGATGGCCAGACGGGACATAGATGTTGTACAGTATACAGAGAAGAAAACAGTTCACAACAAGCAATAGGAAGTACTAAACTTTACAGTTTTGAGGAAACACTTTTAATCTACTTTGTCGTTGACTACAACCCAACAGTACTGTGGTGATAAAAAATGGTCACGAAATAAACAAAGCCCTATACACTTGGCCTGATCTGTTTCACAAGATTTGATTAATTTATCTCCTCCTTGTGGGTCTCTAGGCTTTGCCTTTGCCTGTGGAGATGCTGGTGTGTCTGGTGCAAAGAGAAGCTAAAGACTTTCATGAGCACCTGTTGGTCACTTTTAACTGTTTTAGTAACAACAATATAGTCAGAATAATATTCCACTAAAATACCTGAAATACAATAGTCATGTAATGCTAAAATGTAGTGAAACGTAAATCATAACAATATGTAAAAGCCTAAAACAAACCTCCTTTACTCATGACCTTAGTGTTAATGGCAGTCCCTGAGAGGAAAGAGTTGCCCATCTCCTCCCCCAACGTAGATCCAGCTCCATCCTGGTTGTCTGCTCCCCACTTTATCTGTAATTTAAGGAACACAATGCACATCATTAGTCTGAGTCTGAGTGGAACATTCATCTGTTTGTTTGAGCGTTGTAATCCAGCACGCTTACTGGACTTGAAACTTTCCAATGACTGCATTTAACATGCTGTCTTTCACCTTCAATAATGATAAACCATGTATTACCTTGTGTCTTATGGGTTGCAGAATTCAATACAATTATGTAAACATAATAAAATTAAAGCTAATATGAACTGTTAAATATCATCATAATTGGCAATGAAACAAATAATAAATAAAATTATCTTGCACTTGATGCCATATGCCTTGGGATGGAGCACAGACAACAAGGACTTCATGGCAGTCAGGTGGCTGCATTCCGGGCAGGCTTCACTTATTATAGTTGCGTACAGCATTAATAGCAGTAACTGTTGTTGTACTGATGGCAAACATATTAACAGTCACACAAAAAAGATGAAGCTAATATTGTAGTTTCAAAAAAAGAGCCCAATAGATGAATTCATTCAACTGCAGGGTTTTTGTTAGTCTGTGAAAGTGAGTTAGTGAAACCTTGATCAATTACACTAATTTGCATTCAAGTGTAGTACAGTTGTGAATAGATGAAGTGCAAAATAACTTGGAGAGAAGAGTATGGTCCAATTCCAAACCAACCTCTTATGGACACACTGACTTAGAGGCGCATTCACGGGTTCGTGAGTCTGTGAGGGCTGTTCCATTGTCAGATCATCAAGTTAGTAAGTCAGTGAATGAGCCCTTTTTGCCCCCTTACACTAAGTCAGCACCGATGCTGACTTAGTGTACCGATGCTGACTTAGTGTAAGAGAATTACCCAAA
This sequence comes from Trachurus japonicus, assembly GCF_045865225.1. Classification (NCBI taxonomy): domain Eukaryota; kingdom Metazoa; phylum Chordata; class Actinopteri; order Carangiformes; family Carangidae; genus Trachurus; species Trachurus japonicus. The sequence continues at coordinate 51,800 of NW_028220726.1, read as the reverse complement.
GTTCATAGCGTTGTGAAGTCAAATTTGTGGGATGCCGTCGGAACGCGAGTGTTAAAAAAAAAAAAAGTAAATAAATAAACGTAGTCAGAGAGAGCTCCACTGGTCTCTTTTTGTTGTTAAAGCAGAAGTAAGTGGTCCGGTCGTTTTGGCTAATGCTGCGTTCCAGGCAGGCTTTTGAAATCGTAAATTACAGCTTCAAGTCACAACTTACGACTTTGTAGCGTTCCAGGCAACCCACTCATGTTTCTCCGACCTGTTTTACCGGTGAAAGTCACTATAACGGCCACTCGTAACTTCCGACCGGTGAACTCGTACGACTTCACGGTCGGAAAAATACGAGTTTCCTTGAACGCACCATAACAGTCCTCTTCGCTACAACACCACATTCACGGCGTCCCTTGGCTGCACACACAGCCCTGCATGCCGTTCTCTCTCCTCATTGGATAAAAACTGTAGGATACGATAAATGTTTTCTCTTCGGCTCAGAGCAGAGCAGAGTGACTGACAGACGCGTGTTTCAGACCAAACACTCTATGTAAGTGATTGCTGTCGGAAGATATAACTATTTAAGACTTAGATTAACACAAATATATCACTTACTTCTGCTTGAACTAGTTACTTCATCAGTACAGAATCATTACTCAATAACATGTCCAGTAGTTAACCTTTATGACCTATATTAACACAAATATATCACTTACTTCTGCTTTAATGGAGCAAGAAAAAATAAGTTTACTGTCAGTATTAATGTGTGCCGTTTGTGATTATTGATGATGATTTGATCCAGGAACATATTGTTTTGAGTCCGTCCGCCTCACACACCTTGTGTGTGTTGAAAGTACAGTAACAACATTGTGATGTCAAGGTAACGTGTTGTGAGAGTGGGTGAGTGCTGTTCCATTCACGTTTACAGCATCTGGACCCTCACAGACTCTCACACTCTGTCACTTAAGTCAGTGAGGGTTCAGGGTTGAGTCTTTAGGGGGCGGATTGGAACTGGGCCTATAGTGTCAGTCAGCTGATGTGTGGAAACAGTGAAACATGTTGGTTGCATGGATTTAGGAGAATATAGTTGAGAACTATATCAACAAGAATAAGAATGTTATAATACTTGCCTGTACATATTTAGAGCATAAAGAATAATGCCATGATGGCATAGCTAACTGATACATACCTGCTCATCAAGGCTGGAGCTACTCCCCTACAGTAGTTGTCCTCGCCTTTGCTGCATTCAGCTGAGACTGACCACAAATGCCTTTTCCTGGTGCCTACAAAGACAAAAAGCTTCTAATGTTATTTTAATAATAAACTTTCAAGCAGAAGAAGTTCAATGAGAATCTATGTGGAAAATACACAAAAATACTTACTGTACATGCTTAGCCCTCATTTGGAAGTCATCATCATTGCAGAGAAGCACCCGTCAAAGTAGCCCCCTTCCTCAGAGCTGGAGAAAATACATGACAATATGAAGTGTAAGGTTGAAAATGAATACCTTAAGAACTCACAGTTGAAATATAATCTGACTGTTCATCCTTTTTGAAAGGCGAGTGCTTCCTGTTTCCATCCACAGCCAAACATAACATTTGTGGAGAGCAGGCTGGACAGGTGAATTGCTATTCTGCGCACAGCTTGGCCACCTTGAAAGAGCTTATCAACCACTTCATAAAACTCTAGTAAAAATCTGTCCAAACACACCCTGCCAGTCTGTTTACAGAATAATTTAAATTATACTTATATGTAGAATAAAAAGGTGGTAATTGTAAATGTTGTATACTGTAAGCTAGCCCACCCTGGCATACTCTGTTGTCTGCCAGCATTCATATGAAGCTTAGGCGAGAGTTCTCAGATGGTGTTGTGTTGCGTGTGTTGGAAATATGATTGGTGAATGAGAGCATGTGTGATGCTGCACTGAGCTTGGATTGGTACATCCACACATAGATCATCCAAATAGAAATCCTAACAAGATGTTTTTCTACCAAAATAAGAATGATGCACACATTTTTTGATCACATACCAAGTCCTGCCTCTTACTCATCAGGCATCTTCACAACGGTCTCGTCCAGGACACAGAGATGAACTGATCTGGCCTGTCCAGCTGAAAAGACAAAGTTCAGAGTGCCAACAGAGTATCAGAATTGCGTCCATGTAAATTAAATCAACTTTTAAAATGTGAATGAGTACACTACTGCTAGATTGTTGCCCTACTGTCCACTACAGGTGCAGAGCAATGATTTGGTCAACTGGAGTGTACTTTTTCCGCAAAGCCTTGCTAATCACTCACAAATTTAAATACATTCACATCTGCAAAGATTTTGTACACTATTTAAAGTTGAACTTTTAACTAACCATGTGAGTTTGATGATGCGGGCCTAATGATTTGGGCCCTAATGTTTCTTGCCATCCTCATCAGGTTTTCTCCATCGTGGCAGGTCTGATGCCTTTGATTGTCTTCCTTTTTGACCTAAATACAATATAATCAAAGTAATGCAGTTAACCACACAGACTTCCTGCACAAATAATTTCTGTAATGTTGGTATGCATCATAATATCTGATGCCCAGGCATGGAATAAAATATTAAAATGACCTTTGTGTCAGGCTCTTCGTTTTACTGAGCATCTTGTCGAACTCAGCTTAATCTGAAGCCATTATGTTACCTGTTCTCTGAAAAACAGTGATACAATTACAGTGAGAGCTGGGCATAGCCAGGTTAGCTTAGCGATGTTAGCCTAATTATTCATCTAAATGTCAAACAGTAAGTGCAGCTATAGTAAAGTCAGCCACTTTGGAAACTTTGATCAACCACACCTCTTAAGCTTAGTTTGTGGTTGACGACACTGGCTGGTTTGGAGGCAAAATAGCTTGAAGTATTTCTTATTAAATCCCAATTTTGCATGTTGTTTACGTTACCTGAACGAAGCTGCCGGTGAGGCGATGACGTCATTGCCGGAAGCTACGTCGGTCACAGAGAAACAGCTGAGCGTAACCATAGTAACGATGGAAATCTGAGCAATCTTCGTAATATCATACATATTAATTGAAGAAATACAACGGTAAAGATTAAAAAATGAACCAAACGCTACCACAATAATGAAAAAAAAGTGCGTTCCTAAAATAGCTTTTAAAACAACCAGGACAGAAGCAACAACATAAAAACAAAAAAAAAACGTTGAATACTTACAATTATTACAGGAGCTGAAAAAATCGTTGTCAAAACGAAAAAAGTAGACATCATATACATTCACTGACAGGAGATTATGAAAATAAGATGCATATTTCTCGCTAGAAATGTCATCAAAATGACATTTTATGCAGAAACTATGTTAAAATATTGCATTTTATACCGAAAATCAAAGGAATGGCAGCCATTTTCTTTTTCTTCCACAGCCGAAAACCTGAAAGTCACGTGACGTCCTATTAAAATGCATGGGCCTCGATTACGTTTACATTTCACATTTTAAGAGCCCAAAATGTAAAATTGCTACGTTTCTTAGTGTGGACCAACGTAGTCATGACACGTTTTGCAACCCAACCCGACATTACATACATGAAGAATGTTAGCACTTTTGACGATGGCTCCACTCCTGTGGAGACATATCTGCAAGAGGCTTCATGATGAAAACTAAGGTCTTTGTAAACAGAACAAATGAGGAACTAGGTGAAAAATGCAGGAAAATGAAAACAATCTGAAAAAAAAAAAAACTGAAAGATTTGGTCCAGTTTTTTGGGGAGAATCTAGCTGAACTGTAGCTGTCAGGTCAGTGGGGGATTGTGTTGTGCAGCTTCTTTCTAATGCTTTTATTGAAATCCAGAGTTTCTTTTAATAGAAAAAAAACAACAACAGGATTTTAGACAAAGACTTGGACTGAGCTATGATACAGCTGCAACCTTGAATAAACACATGTACTACACTTGAGGCGCTGCCATTACACTGAGAAGTAGAAACAATGTTTACACAAGAAAATACAGATGATGTTTTCTCCTGATTGTCTTATTGTCATACTTTTCTTTGATAAAATGAAACTGTGATTCACATGAAAACATTCAATCTGTTCTTACATGTGAAGCCTTTTTATTGCTAAATATGTGTATAAGTAGATGTCTGAGCTGTTAATAAATGATGTAATAGCATATGTTTAACCTAAATAAACTCAGTATATACAAACCACTTAATTCTTGATGTGCATTTTATCACATATATTTCATCTATGGAAATTCCCATTGCATGTAAATCTACCACATTTGTGTAAGGGTGCCAAGGATTCCTCGTCCTGTGTCTGACTCATCTTGTCCTGGTTCTTTCCTTTCTGTCCTTCACTCATCCTGATTGAGATTTGAATTACATGCATGTATATTATGCATTAATGTAAAGATAAGTGTCTACAAAAAAGAAGAAGGAGAAAGAGAAAAATCAGGGGGGAAAAAGAAAAGATAGATAGACGAATGGTGTCCACTGCTATTTTGTTTGTTTTCTTGTCACTACTATGTTTCATCATCTTTAATATTTTGAAATAGAGTATAATATTGGTGTTGAAGTAAGCCAATGTAATTATAACAACAGAGAGGGGCAGGTACTATAAGTTTTCTCCATCCTGCTCCTTTTCATTAATGGTGACAATGTGTACATTATGTAAATATGTGCAACCTTGTGAAGAATGTATACCATAAATGAAAATGAAAATGAAAATGTACCGACTCACTCAGGGTCAGGGGTCAGGTCGCAGGGAGCTGGATCCAGTCCCAGCTGACATCAGGTGCCAGAATATAGGAAGTTAGTTTTTTTAATCACAGGTCTGTACAGGCGTTTTCCTGTAAAGTGGAGTTGCCCAATACTTTTTCCGTAAAAATTAAACTGAAAAAAGATCTATCAAGCTGAAGAAATATCATCATCATCACTTTAACAAATTTAAATATGTTTAGTTAGTTTATGTTTTACGAAACCACACACACAGCTGAATGATGACTCTCACTGTGGGTGTACAGGAGCAGCTCAACAGTCTGTCAGCGAGTACAAAATACAAAAGAAGTTGGAAGCTGTGAAGATGTTTTAATTTTCTCATATGTGGCAACATACAAGACAGAAATGAACACAGTTTCCGAAATCTCAAGCAAATACATGAGCTTACGTAAGAAAGAAATGAGCCTCTACTCTAGTCTGTTTTGATTATGTTTTCAACTGCGAACAACAAAGTGTGTTGGCATTTTAAAAACGTGCTACAGAAGTTTAGTGTTTTGCAGGTGATGGACTAACTGAGAAGAGAGTTCATGAAGTTTGGTAACTGTGGTTACTGAATGCATTTTTGTGATAGCAAAACAACACCAACAAAAACTGTAACAGACCAACTGATAGCAACAGAGAAAAGCATAGGAGCTTCATACGCTGACTTTCTCCTCACAAACACCTGTAAAGCCACATATATCCATTTCTTGTCTGTGGTTTACTGCACTGTGTAGTATTGTAAAATGTGTATGACATTCTGTATTTTGGTACAGATTTTAAAAGTAAAGTGCCAGTAAAATGAAACTTATCAACTTGAAAATGAAACTTAAGCAACATGAAGCAACATGAGGTGTAGGCAGTTGAGGCTGGCATCGCTCCCATGGCATTTACCAACACACAGACCCACACCCATACACTCACACTCACACAGATAGGTTGTTCAACAGGGAGGTGACAGCAGGTGTAGCATATATAAAGCTTCCTGCAGGGTCTATTCTCAAATTTTTTTGTTATTCATCATCACCTATACAGCACCTCTCCTTCCTTTTACATCACAGGTAAGATCAGAAGTTTTGTCACACTTACGCTGTTTATAATTAATTAAAAAATAATAAATAGATGATCAATAGTAACATTAGTATTTCATTTTCAGTTTTCCATTAATTGTATAATTTCTATTTCTGTTTATAGCATGATGGCAGCAGCAGCAACTAAAGGCCTGTTCCTCATCTTCACTCTGCTGAGTCTGATCTGCTTCGCAAATTCACTGATGGACAAGAACCAACTGGTGAATTGATTATGAACTTTGAACTTTCTTTTTCTACAGGAAATAAGTGCATGTTCACGTCTACAACCACTGTGATTCATGACAAGAACGTTTACAGCTGATATTTTTGTAATTCTTAATGATTGCTCTACATTAAAGCTGCTGTCACATGTGCTAAACTCTAACTGAATGTTGACTCCTTGTGGATCTACAGGACCAGCTGAAGGAAATGCTTGCAAAAATACAAGAACAGACAGATGGAGTGAAGGTGAGTGAACCAGTACTACGTACATCATGCTGCGATGAAAGATGAATAATCTGATTTGTTGATTAGTGACCATATGTTGCATAACACAATGTTACAACATAAACTGATTTAAGCTGGTTTGTTTTTCCCCAATTAGGAAGATCTGACAGAATTGCCCAAGTCTTCAGCACTCCTTGATACTTACATTGACATGCTGGACCAACTGAAGGAAATGAACACATTCGACGATGACTTCCCACCACTGGGGACATTTCTGGAGAACGTGAAAGGCTTCGTGAAGGAATCCAAGTCCTTTGTTGACAGAACACATCAAAACTTGGTCAAATTCCAAGAGGAGAATAAAGCTGAACTGTAACTGTCAGGTCAGTGGGGGATTGTGTTGTGCATATTAAAATCAGGAGTTTCAGCTGCAATTTTGAATAAACACATGTACAACATTTCAGGCTCAGCCATAACACTGAGGAGTAGAAACAATATGCAGAATAATACAAAATAAACACATTTAACTTCTGTTATTTCTATATTTCTCAACATTCAAGTGGACAGATGTTGTTTTCACCTGTTGATTATTGCCATAATTTTCTTTAATAAGAAGAAATTGTAATTCACATGATAACATTCAATCTGGGTTCTTACATGTGTAGCTTTTTATTGCTCAGATATCCTACAGAATGTAGGATAATGTTGTAATAAATATTGAAATTAATTATAAAATGCAACATTGGACCAAAAATAAACTACAAACCGATGGTATTTGATGCTTCCTTCTTAAGGTGTAATTCAGTCAGCTGCTCAGTTAGGATTCCTCTGTCAGTTCTTCAAGAGAACAAAGCAGTTTCATGTTGGGGATGTGAGCTGTTTGCCTGCTTGTTGACAACCACAATTACTTCCTTGTTGTAACTGAAAGTTTATTTGTTAGTCAATGATGATATTAAATCATTTTTAAAAGCTGATGATGATGTTTGGTTGGTTTTAAGTTTTTTTTTTTTTCTAAAGTAACAAAAATCCATCATCATCCATATATCTGATGTTTGTTAAAAGCTGAGACCAAGTGGTTGAATGGTGCTCTACATTATTTTGTGTGGCATATTTAATGCTCCATCTCAGCCAGAGACACAAACATTACCACAGACACAGATTCTTCTTAAGGCTCATCAGAGTTCCTGCGCTGAGCGGCACCAACCAAGGAGGGGACACATTACCTCCACCAAATTCAGAGAGGTCAGTCACATCAGGGGGGAAAGCTCTGTCGTTTTGATTCCAGACACTGACAGGGTCATGTTTGAGGAAATGAAATCTTTGGGGCTGTCAGTTCTTTTCGTTGTTGGTGTTTGTTCATTAAATAACTGAAACCAGTTATTTAATGAACCAAATGGTTCTCATGGTGAATATGTCATGGTTTGTCTCATTCCCTGGTTTAGTTCATGTTTTATTTTGGAATCCTTGTCCTGTCTTCCTGTGCAGCGCTGCTCTGATTAGCTAATGTGACACACGTGTTGATTTCCCCACTTGTGCCTTGTTTTCTCCTTGTGCATTTTACATCTGTGTTTTCATGACCTCAGACACTTCTTAAGGCTCATTGGCACATCCAGATTTCATGTCGGCCCCCTCTGGCTTTAGAAAGTCAGTCATGGTGTTTCACACTGTGGTACAGTAGGTGGCAGCAAAAACACACACATTTTTTCACAGAAGCAACTTGTATAAAGGCGTTAGAACTGCCCTCTACCATTGACTTCCTGCTGATGAAGCTCCCATGATAACAACAACAGCTGTCTCCAGTGATGTATCTCTGGTTGAGTCTATGTTTGGTGTTGTGTTTATGTTTGTGGTACAGTAGGTGGCAGCAAAAACCAAACCAGAGGAGACAGAAAACAGGTACTGTGTTGACAAGTATCAAAGGCCTGGTTGTCAAAATGCCAGGTCATGGTGGACTGTCCCTTTGTGATGTGTGGTTCAGTTCTCATTACATATATAATTTGATAATTAATTTAACTCAACAGCGTGTCATTAATACAGAGAGAATTGGAGGTTGTGTAAAGTTCTGAAGCTTTTAATTTCCCCATACAAGACAGAAACGAGCACCAGTTCAGAAATCCCTAGTGAATTCACAAGTTTAATGGACCAACTGATTGCATTAAAAAACCATAGGAGCTTTACATGCTGACTTTCTCCCTAAACACACACACACATCTCACATCACACACAGGTAAGATCAGAAACTGTTACACACCATTATGCTGTTTATACTCCAGGTCTAGACATATTGCAATTTATAGAAAATAATAAATGTAACATAAATTTGAACTTCAATATTTTATATAAATGTTCCATTTATTGTTTAATTTCTATTATTTGTGTTTAAAGCAAATACACTGTATGTACATATATTGTCAAACCTGTGTGTTTTTCCATATTAAAACACATATTAAGTTGGAATAATTTTATTTTCAGATACATTCCTCTTTTTATTCCTGATATAAAGGTGAATTGTGGTTTAATTTTCACAGTGTTTGGAAGAGACTGATCAATAAAGTTTTGATAAGATATACACTTTATCTATCCAGAATAAATCACAATGTCACAATCATTTCATGAGAAGAGGTAAAAAAAAAAAAAAAAAAAATTCATTCCATCTTTATAGGCAACCGTGTATGAACATCCATGCAGTCTGTTACTCACATCTATAGGACATATTCCATGCTTGCTGTTACGTGCTTAGGCTCCCTTCAAATATTTCTCACCGTACCTGCTGCTGTCCCTGAGCTCTTTGTTCTAATGAACCTTTAGAGTCCCAGTGGTTGTGGTGTTCTTCTTCCTGATATCCCTCTCTGACTTGCATCTCTCAGCACATATCGTCTCTGTTTACCACCAACCTGGTACTGTCTCTACACAGAAAGGGCTTGATGTTGGAATACAACTTTACAAAGATGTCAGACAACAATGGCAACAATGTTGGTCCCACAGATGCTTGCAATAGGTGCATATAATAATGTATTAACACCTCAGGCTTCATCTCCAAATAGTCCATAGTGTAGTGGCTATCTTACGTTCTTCATTTCTTACTCTTGTAACCACTCATGAGAAATAATGTGAGACGGCTTTACTCGCTGGGCTGGCTGAGTACAGACACCGACTGTGTTGCTCCCCCATCTTCTCATTTATTCAACACGTTCTTCACAACAACACTTCACTTCCTGCTTTCTCTATGGAAGCTGCATGAGACCTCAACCGTAACACAGGTGGCTCAAAATTCAAATGCATATACTCAAAAATTTCCTAATCATCTGTGCAAATAACTGAACAATATAAAACTGTGTTTACACATAGTTTATCTTGACTATGGAAAAAACATTCATGTAAGAAATGCAAGAAACCCCGAGAACAAACCAACAGGACAAAACATCATCTGTCCACTTTGCACTAACTTGAAAAAACAGAGGTTCGTGCTGCTACATCTTAAAATGTAATGGCTCCACATCCACTGGTTTATATGTAATTATGAAAAGCTGTAGCTATAGCAAGCATTTCAACATTTCATCCTGTTTTGGGTCAAGCAATGAACAGTCCCTCCAGGATTTTGCGGGCTTTTTTTGTGATTGTTGCGGCCTAAAATGCCTGATTTTGCGGCCTAAAATGCCTGATTTTGCGGCCACATTTTGAAAAAATTGCGGTGCATGTTGCAATGTTTTAAGCGCTTTTGTTGCGATTAAATTGTGGGTGACAGCGAAAGTTGCAAAAAAAAAAAAAAAAATCGCCTGGCCGCCAGCTGCTCCGCTCCGGCCCTGCGGTGGCATACTGGATCCCCCCTCGGCGACTCACTTTCAACCACCGCTCTGTCCAGACTCGCACTCTCTGCTGTGTAACTCGCGGAAAGCACTGACGATTGGTCCAATTTGCGGAAAAGTTGCGGTGATTGTACAAAATTGCAGGATCGCAAAAATTTGCGGGGATTGGTTGAATTTGCGTTAATTTGCGAATTCCTGGAGGGACTGAATGAAAACAAAGTCATGAGTTCAAATCCAGCTCAATGAAGTATTACAATGAAGCTGCACAGTTCAATCACCAACTGACCTTAAAGGATGCCTGATTCCTCTCGAGGAATTTGATGAAGACGTCGATCTGTGTCAATATACTTTCAAGGCTCTCAATGTTTTTACCAAGGTTATCATCATCGTAGTCCTTGCTGACATCCACAGTTAATTCCTCCAGAAACTGCTTCTTGTTACCAATGAATGGTGGAAAGTCAGAAAGGAGGAATTGGTCCATTGCTCTTCTGAGCTCTTCAATTTCTTCCTTCCCTGCCATGTAGTCTGCCTGATGGGAAAAAATTAAAAAAATACAGTCACAAAGTCGCTTATGAACCAATCACACTTCTTTCATCCTGTCAGAGTATCTCATCATTCACGTTACTCCAGTTCCATTTAGTGTCAGCTAGCCCCGTAAACATTGTAATTGCCAGTGCCTGTGTGACTCACCTTCACTTGGTCCATTTTAGTTTGTAGCTCTTCATACTCTTCTTTGAGCTTTTCCTGCAGATCCACAGTGAGAGTCAACATCCAGTTACAGTTGTACACATGTGGGTTTTAATAAAGAGCATATTGTAACAACTGCAGATAAAACATATGCATGAAAATGTCAGAGGTATACAGGTGCTTGTAATCTCTCAGAAAACTTGTGAATTGATGAGAATAAAGCATTATGCCCTGCCTGGGGATCTCAGGCAGGCAGACTCAGTGTCCTCTTTTAAATCACTTCTTAAAACTCATTTTTATCGTTTTGCCTTCTTAAACTGATTCTCATTTACTATTGTTGTGACTCTTTTAGTTTTTATTTTGTATTCCTGTATTTTAATGTTGTTTTATTGTTATGTATTTTAATCTGCACCAATCGTTTTATTGTTAAGCACCTTGTAACTTTGTTTTGAAAGGTGCTCTACAAATACAATTATTATTATTATTATTATTATTATTATTAATAATATGTTAACAGTAAATATTCTTGTCCTGACTGTTGAGTACTGGCTGTTGACAGAGCATCAAATGATTTCCTATAGCAGAGAAGGTCAGAAATGACTCATTTACCAGTCTCTCCTTGTCTATTAGTGAATTCGTGAAGCAAACCAGACTCAGTACAGTGAAGATGAGGAACAGGCCTTTAGTTGTTCTGCTGCTGGAAAAAGCTGCTGCTGCTGCTGCTGCCATCACTGCTCTAGACAGAAGTAGTAGAAATTGACTAATCAATGGAAAATTCAAAACAAAATACTGAAGTTACAGTTTATCTTACATGTATCTGTTCTTACCTGGGATGAGCTGCAGTACAGGTGTTGCAGAAAGCCTCATACATGCTACACCTGCTGTCACCTCTGTCTTAAACTACATCTAAATGTGTGATGGGCGTGTCTGTAATACAGGTTCAGGTTCACTTATGGTAATCCTCTTCAAAGAATTCATTGATGTATTAAATGTTCCCTCCTCCTTTTCACTTTTCAATTTTTGTTTTAAAAGCTTTGCAACTTTTCTGCAAAGTGCTATAAATAAAGTTTCCATTATCATATATGTTATTGTAGTGGAGAGTCCAGTATAGTAGTAAAGTACAGTACTGCTACAGCATGAAAGGTGCTGGTAATTAGCCCCTTACCAAGGCTTATTACTGGACCAGCTCTCTGTTTAAAGGGACCGTTCTGCAACAGGTTCAGACCTGAGTAGAAATTCTAGAAAATGTTTCAGCTGGCGACAAGGAAACTCGTCTAGCTTCTCACTGCCTTCATCCAGACGTCTATCCTGCTTCCCCAAGCCACTACTCCTGGTAGAGCAGCCTTCCCACCCAGAAACAGTCACTTGACACGCCCACTCACGGCAGCTTTCCTCCTATGATCTGGGCTCTTGTTAGTTGCTTGGTTAATTTTAAGGGTTTGGAAAAATAACCCTAGGGACCTGTTTAACTCTCTAAAGTGGACACAAAACTAGATTAACCTTTGAGAGCCTTTAGAATGTTGTGCACACCAAATCATGAACAGCTTCCAAGTGTGAAGGTATTTGTGATCAGATTCTATTTCAAACCTCAGTAGACTGGTAGGTAGATTGAAGGATTGCTGTGTCACAGACCACTGGTACAACTGATATTTTGCTGGTCTCACTCTCACGCTGGCCTGTGTCTGTGTCAAGAGGAAGTGCACTTCCCTCTTCCAAGTTTAGCTGCCACTACTAGACACAGAACCCTTGCTACCTCGACTTCAGCAAACAGAAACATCCAATCTACTGTATAACCACAGTCTCAAATTAAAGGGATTGAGGCTAACACTGTCTTGTCTTTTGATTGAATTTTTATTGCAAGAATTTAACAATGACAAAGCAGCATCAGAGCATATAAATGTAATTACATTTCATTCAAACATCCTATAACCCTGACTCGAATGTATAACCATATTTACCATTTTTGGGTAGGATACAGGCTTCGGCTGGCCGGTCACGAGCTTCCTGAGATCCTTATGCTGAGGGGGCTTGGGCAAACCAACCTTCACCGGGCTGAAATGCCTCAAGGGAAGGTTCAACTCCGGGTTTTTTGGTTGGATTCTTCTCTTGTTGCCAATTCTTGGGGTCCTCGCAGGCCAAGGGTCCGTCCCACCATGTTCTCGTACCGGGTCCTGATCACGCTCCCCGTACAGTAAACCTCCCAACTAGCAGACACCCTTCCGTTGTTGCACAGGTTGATTTCTCCATCAATCCAGCAAACTCCTTATATGGTCAGTCATTCTTCCTCTTCATCTCTCTCTGTTGCCTAACCCCCTCCTCAGAGTCTCAGGTGCCGTCACCATCACAGTCCTCTCGGCCTCTTCCTCTCGGCTTGCCTCAGCCTTACCACCCATCTCATGTCACAATTACCTTATCTGTCTCAACTTTTGCCCTGCTACTCTCATTACTACCTCTAATGGGTTACAGCCATTATTTATCAGTTCAGGCGTTTCAGCACAAATCTCACAGCAGCTAAAATCACATCAAACGTTCTCACCTTATCCTTACCATTAAGTACAATTGTGAATCAATATGGCTATCTTTCCCTGTCTTTACATTAAGCATAAACCCCTTATTGACTGTAACATGAGTTTCAACACAAATCACAAAATAGCAAAAACCAAATAAGACTTATCTCAATCAATATGACTATTGTTCCGTCTTTAACTGGTTACGTTACTGTAAGCAAAAACCACATTTCTCCTGGAGGCCAAGCCCAGGAACCTCAACCTCTCTCGACGCGGTGTAGGAAACGTTGGGGATTATCATTTGTAATTATAACTTTAACACTGAAATATGTGTCATGACAGGCAGCCATCATGTCCTCCAGTCATTATTGGCTGACATGAACAGACCTGCTTAGGGTGATAGAGCAAGTTTCAAATACCTTACACACCAGTCACAGGACAGTAAAGATGTCCTCACTCAAATGATCTGTTCCATCTTTCTCGCCACATGTCTGTAAGCATATGCACCCTCTGTATAAAGTCATTTATGTCAAATGACCACTGTAAAATATGTTCATTGACTTCTTTATTATACTCATATCTGGAGTTTGAGTTACGTTCAGTTGTACTTGAAGTTGAAGCTCATTATAACAAAAGAAAACAATCTGTTTATAGGCCTATTACATCATCACTTTAACTACTTTAGTAAGTTTAGGTTTGAAGTTCAGTTGTGCACACACATAGGCCCAACTGAACAATGACTTGATGTACAGGTGCAGGTCCACAGTCTGGAATCATGCCCATGACATTTACCAACAGTTCCACACCCATACATTCTCACTCACATACAGATATGTTGTGTAACAGGGAATTGATGGCAGGTGTAGCATGTATAAAACTTCCTGCAGTGTCTGTTCTCATTATTCTTGTTGTTCATCACCTGTACAGCAGCTCTCCAACCATTTACATCACAGGTAAGACCAGAAACTGTGACACACTGTTACAGTGTTAATGCGATGTGAAGATAAAGAATGCTAAATTGCTTGTTCATAGTAAAAGATGAGCCTGTTTGTTTAGTGTACATTTTGTATAAATGACAAGTGTAAACTGCAGTCTTGACATGTGAGTTGTTTGTAATGATTCCCACCATGGAGACAGAAGTGGACGGCTCTGGGAAGGCAAAATGACATTTGATCCGATGGAGTTGACAGAAAGGGGCAGGCAAAAAAACATATTGTCAGCTGTAGCATTGACGAAACGTGGGAGATGATCTGTGAGGAGTTAAATGCGGTCGGTTGTGTTGAGCAGCAGGTGCAGCTCACTGTCTGAGATGAATAGGTCGGCCTAAGTGGAAGGAGGAGCAAGCTGTCAACAGCACATAGCTCAGGACAGTCAGACCATTGCTGCACACACTCAGCAGCTGATCCTCACTGTGTCTCAAATTTGCACATGTCTTTTACACACCCAAGCCTTAATTTCTATTAATTTTGTTGTAAGCAGTGATGGCAGCAACAGCAGCTTTTTCCAGCAGCAGCAGAGCAGTGGCTGGTGTCAGAACAACTAAAGGCCTGTTCTTCATCTTCACTCTGCTGAATCTCATCTGCTTTGCAAATTCAATGACAGACAAGGAGAATCTGGTGAATTTTATTGTTTTGAACTGTCTTTTGCTATAGGTTATTATATAATTTTATGCTATGTCTATAGACAATGTGATTTGACAAGAGTATGTACTGTCTGGTCACACTTCATCTGCAGTTGATACAATATATTTTACATTACATGAGTCTGTGGAAAGTGTTCACGATTCGTTGCCACTGATGGAAAGCGGACAGCAGGACAGGTGGACTACCAAGAAAGTCACATGCCTGCAAGGTCTCCACCGCAAACACCAAAGTCATCAGTGAGTGTGTGAGCACTGATCATCGTGAACAAACTTCACATTTTGGTAGACGTATTAGAGTTCCTTTTAGGTACAGGGAATAATAGCAGAAACTGTGTAATGTTCAAATATGTTTATTGAGAAAAATTGTGTTAAGTTAAAAAAAAAAAAAGGTAAAGAAAGCAGAAATGTGTTCTGTTAAGTTCTAACCTGTTTATTGAGAAGAACTGTGAAAAGAACAAAGCTAATGTCATGTATTATGTTGTAGTACTGGAGTCACCACTAGGTGGGGCTATAAGATTACAAGGACTGTGATGTACATATGTTGAAGTGGTACTAGTAAAGACTGTTCAGTCTGATTCAGATGGCTCCTCATTGACTACTAAATATTACAGCTACAGTGTCAATGAGCCCAGAGTAACAGAGTAACAGCTGAAGGCTTAAAGGAGTTCAGAGCAGTTTAGCAAAAAATAGTGATGTGTTAGACAAACACCAGCTACATTGACTGACAGACTGGAAACAATTTTTAAATTTGATTTATTTATTTATTTGATGTACACATGGGCGGCGCGTAATGGAGGCTAGGGGAGGCTAAGCCTTCCCAAATGTTATGCTGGAAAATGAATCACCTCTCTCTGGAAAATGATGGCAATCTGACCGGCTACGTTCATTTATTTGTGGCGGCCCCCCCCCCCCCCCCCCCCTCCGTCGGTCGCACGATCCAGTAGCATAATATAGATAATTTTGTGTCATTACAAGTTGTTGCAACAAAATTAGATCCAGCCAAGAGCCACGTATAATGCAAGTCTGCGTGGCTCATTCTGATAATAATCATTCTGCTTCGGCATTCGGGTCCATTTTTAGCGCAACTAGCCAGAGCTTTAGTGAGGGGCGCATGACGTCCGTCCGACTACCCATTTCTCCGACCATACATTTCTTTATTTTTGCGTCTATTAGTCCGACCTCCCATTTCTCTGACTTAAGTAGCCCTAACCCTTAACCTTACCCTAAACCTAATCTTAACATGAATGGGTAGTCGCAGAAATGAGCCGTCGGACTTATGGGCAGTCGGACTGATGTATGCTCCCCTTTAGTGAGTCCAGGTTGCAGAGAGGAAGCCTGTGGAAGCTGAACTTCATCCAGCTGCTCATTTTGTTCTGACAAGTTGGAAACACGCAGAAACGGACCATAGCATTAGCGGTAGCAACAAGCTGCGCCGCACGGTGCTCAGAGATGACATCATCCAGGTCAGAGGTCAGTAGGTCAACCTACAGACCCCGGATGTTGATAACAGCTAACCCCGGACTCAGAGGGGAATAGCACTAGCATATCATAACAAAATATTGGTGAAATGAACAAGTTTCGCAGCAGATAATGTGTTATTTAGAGGCTGCATTGCGCTGCCCCGTGTACTCGCATTATATGGATATACGGCTCTCGGCTGGATCTAATTTCGTTGGAACAACTTGTAATGACACCAAAGTTATCTGGGTGAGTAAATGATCGTATTTTATGCTAGAAATAAGGTACAGATTGTAAAAAAAAAAAAAAAAACGACAATTCCCTTTTAAGGCCATATTATGTATATCTTAAACTGAAGGTAGGAAACAGATACAGCAGATAAAACACCACATATGTAAACAGTTACAGTTCGTCGTTACTCTTAAGGCTTGTTAGCAGCTTCTGCAGGGATTTGAGGTTCTGTTTGTAGTCCTCCATTTCTGTAATTTTTTTTTCATTATACTTCTTTATGTAAGGCCTCAATGCCTCCACAAATGTCTTTGTGTCCTCCAAAAATTCCCCCAGTGCTGGAAAGTCAGTAAGTACTGACTTGAGTAGTTTAATTGACATGTCCAGGGGTGTAAAATCATCCAGGAACTCTGATGTGAAGACAGCGTCTTGCTTGTGCTCTTACTAATCAATGACATGTCCAAGCCTGGTAAAATCCCCACCCAACACATCCAGTTTGCATTCAGTATTTTGAAAATACGCCCCTTTTTGTGTGCGTTTTTAGCCTTTTTTTTTCGTAGGACCCTATATACTGGCATTTAAGGGGTTAAAAGTCTGAAATTAATTGAATAATTGGTATGGATCAATAGAGGAGAAGTAGACTAGAAGATCTATGCAAAAAAAACTGGAAAAAAATATGAAGGTATACTATTTTTATAGCGTTTTCTCCGAGGCCATTTTTGGCCTCATTTGGTAAGAGTGTGCGTAAAAAGCATAGACTGTAAAAAGAATGGACGTAGCGTCCGTGACGTCACCCATTGGTTTTGGGGAGTCGTTTTTGTGACTCAAATATGGCGGCCTGGACAGCGCCATGTTGGATTGGCCGGCCGAGTTCCCGCCCACTGGCCTCGAAGCAGCTGTTCACGGAGCTGCTCGGACCTGTCACTCAACGTTTCCGCGCCCTGATTGGCCAGAATTTTAACCTAATAACAGTAAAACGGTAGAGTTAAAAAAAAAATTCACCCCCCTCAGAGTGTGTGCGGGGGTAGAAACTATCGATTGAGACGAAAAAACGTTCTGACACCAGGCTTTTAACATGTTTATTGAGGATGTAAAGTCGGCGATTTTAACATGGGGGTCTATGGGGAATGCTCCCTTCTGACACCAGCCCCCAGAGGAATCCGAGGGGATTGCAGTTTTTTGAACGCGGAAGTGAGCTTCACTTCTCAGACCGACAACTGCCCCCTTGGTAAAAAGTGGAAAATGGGACTGCAAAAAAAATAAAAATCCATTCAAATCAAGTGTGTTACTAATCAATGACATGTCCAAGACTGGTAAAATCCCCACCCAACATATCCAGTTTGCATTCAGTATTTTGAAAATATCCCCCTTTTTGTGTGCGTTTTTAGCAATTTTTTTTCGTAGGACCCTATATACTGGCATTTAAGGGGTTAAAAGTCTGAAATTAATTGAATAATTGGTATGGATCAATAGAGGAGAAGTAGACTAGAAGATCTATGCAAAAAAAACTGGAAAAAAATATGAAGGTAAACAATTTTTATAGCGTTTTCTCCGAGGCCATTTTTGGCCTCAGGTGGTAAGAGTGTAACTTTTTTTAGTTAGGGTAGTTAGGTGTATCGTTCCAATTTTTTTTTTTTTTTTTTGTGAAAAATGATGACCGTTTACCAAATTTCATGGCAATAACTCTAACCACTGCAAGACAATCAAGAGTTGAAAAATGAGAAAGGCCATTTTTGGCCTCATCAGGCATAAGGGTTAAGTACCTCTCTATTGCCTATTTTAAGCTTTGGATTTTATTGGGATTTTAAACCGTGGGAATTTCCCTTTTTAAACTTCGGAACCCTGTTCTTGACCACTCGTTGTTTCCTTTGTCCCTTTCAAAGGCCTCATCCCCTCCCCATCACCTCTGAAGATTGAGATCAGCATCTGGTCCTGAGAAGGATTCCTCCGGGACTATCTGAATCCGGGCAAAGAGACTTTGGACTGTTTACAATAAACCTTGGTGAACTTTTCATTTTAACTGTGGTTTTTAACTCTGCTCGAATCTGATTTTAAAAAGAACCTGTGCCAAATAGTTAGAGTCCTGGGCTCTTCAACCCAGGTGGCGTTGTCGGCAACACTTTTAACTAAATTATTATTTTTAGTTCGAACATCGCCACGTGACAAGTACTCTATAGACAAATTGATGTTCTCGTTGGTATCATTCAGGTATTTCTTAAAGTCAATCAGGTCAGTATGACACCCTTTAAACAGGAGGAAAATGTCGTCAATAAATCGTACATACAGTTTGATATGATCTCTGAAAAGATTCTTTTCTGGGTTGAAAATGAACTCTGACTCCCAGAGTCCCAAATAAAGACAGGCATATTCTGGGGCAAAACTGGCTCCCATACTTGTACCTTTGCATTGCTTAAACAATCTGTCTTGAAACAGAAATACATTGTTATTCAACACCTATTCAGTAAGTTCTAATAATAAACCAGTAGGGGCACCTCACCCTGTCTGAGAGGTAATGATTGACTGCTCTGAGGCCATCTTGATCAATATTTGTGTAAAGTGCCTCAACATCCATCGTAACCATATAGTCCCAGGGAATATCATGCACTTGGTTTAGCTTATTTAAAACATCAGTGGTATCTTTGACATATGAAGGTAAATTTTGGACATATAGTTTTAAAAAATAGTCAATATATTGAGATGCCGGTTCTGTTAAAGTTTCATTAGCTGCCACTATGGGTCTGCCAGGCGGGTTGTCCTTAGGTTCTTTATGCACCTTAGGCAGCAGAAGGTAGCTAGTCTGGGATGTTCACATGAAAGGAAGCTTTGTTCCGCCATGTTGATCCAACCACTGTCTCTGGCTCTGATGAGAAGAGCATCGAGTTGTTCTTTCATAGTGGGTAGAGGGTTGGTAGAGAGTTCTGTGTAATAAATAGTGTTTTGTAATTGGCAGTGGGCTTCTTGGATGTACTTATCATAATGCCAGACTACAACTGCTCCTCCTTTGTCTGCCCTTTTTATGATAATATCTTTATTCTGTTGCAGTTCTTGTAGGACTTTTTGTTCTGGAGGGGTCAAATTGTGTCTACAGGTGGGAGGGTTTGGTTTATCAAACAATTTCTGAACATCAAAGTCAACTTTTTTTGTAAAAGCCATAGGCTGGGGTTGTTATTCAGGGGGGAAAAAATGGACTTAGGTTTAAAAACAAAAAACAACAATTTACACACCACCATACAGAAAACCAGACTGTAACTCCTTGTTGCATGACTCCTTCCACAGCACCTTAAAAACAACATTCCTTTTGGGCAATTCCAAAGGATAAGGAGGATCTGTGATCAAGACTGTGATTTCCAGATACAGGCTCAACACATGACCAAACGATTTCTAGATAAATCTTATAATAAAACTGTTGTTTCTGCTGCCCAGACTAAGGCAGCCTCCATTAGACGACTCTTGGAGTCATCTAAGAAACAGAAGAGAGATCGTTTAGGCATTAGTTTTGTCACACGCTTCAGCCAACAAGCCCAGTCCATCAGGCAGATCATTCTATCCAACTGGGATATACTTAGGAGTGATCCCTCCTTAAAAGTTTTTTCAGCATCCCCCTTCCTTCCACTACAGACGAGCTCCCTCAATTCAGGATAAACTCACCCACAGCTATCTCCCCCCCAGAAGAGATAGACAATGGCTTAAAAGACCTTAAAGACTTTACAGTGTTTTTTATATTTCCTTTTTTTCAGATATTTTTTTGTAGATATACTATGATGTGATAACTTCATATTGATACGCACAATGTAATTGTTTACCTGTATTAATTTATCATTATCGTTTTTGATTAGCAGCCAGCCATTGGCCCACCCACAGAGTCTATATATGAGACTCCCACCTGTGACTCTGATCCTTGACCCATGCCTGACTGTAGTGTATTATCCACCTGAAGTTTTTGTCTTAATAATATAATATCTTATATTATCACCATGTATTATGTTCTTCTTTGTATGTGTACCCTTATTTGGAACTGAAGGAAAGTGTGAATTGGTGCCTTACTTCATGGACATGTTTTGCTTAGAAGTAAACGAATCAAAGGCAGATGTTATAAGAGAGATAGACGCACATACATTTACAGATATATAAAGATGTTCCATAAGGTGTTTAGTAACAGTGATAGATGAGACAGAGAAGAGTGACCCTTGTGAAATGTATCCTGGGAAAATGTGTGTTCTGTTAATTACATGTTTCCTGTGAGAGTCTTAACTAAGTTGATTAGCCTCATCGGGAAGATGATGCAAAGTCGTAAAATTACATAGGTTAGATCCTGCCTCATGTTCATGAACATGGAACAAGAACTGTGTATGTTAAACAGATACAAACAGAAATAGAATTGATTAGATTTATAGGAAACGTGGAATGCTCATGTTAATGACAAATAATTATTGCCTAATATGGAAAGCCAAAGATATGGCTTTCCATATTAGGCAATAATTGTTTTGTTGGGAGAAGGTGGAGTTTTGGAGTTAGAAAGCATATAAAGCTATGGTTTTGAGCCATACAGGAAGAGATCTCACATTGGCAACAGAGATGCTCCAGGATTCGTCATTTTTGAACATTGTTCTTCTTCTTGTTAATAAACTCCTTTTTGAACACAAGTGAAGACGTGTCAGCGGTGATCCCTTCTTTTCATCAACACATCAATATACCACAGGACTCAGCTGATAAGTGCAGAAATACAAGACTTTACGACCAGCTTAGAGTTCAAACACACAACCTTGAGTCCAGAGTTTCCACAGTCAAATGGACAAGCCGAAAGAGCTATACAAACAGTAAAAAATCTGCTGAAAAAAGCTCAGGAGAGCTTCAGAGACCCTTACATTGCTCTTTTAGAGTACAGAAACACGCCATTGGACGGGGTGGGGTACTCCACAAAGCTCCTGCAAGGCTGCAGAAAATGTTAATGAGACTACAGAAATACAGCCTGCAGGTGTCATACAAGCCTGGTAAAGAAATGCACATTGCGGATGCATTAAGCAGAGCCAGTTTGAGACACCACACTCAGGACAGACAGGAGGACGAGCTGGATGGGAGCTTCCTTATGGGAAGAAGGCTGAAAACAAAAATACCTGTGTCAAAGAATCTGTTAAGGCCAGGAGTGTACAGACATGTACGGAGCAGATTGATGAACAGACAAGAGAAGCAGAGACGCTACTTTGACCGTGGAACAAGGAAACTCTCTCTGGTGGACGTAGGAGAAAGAGTAAGAATCAGACAGCAAAAACATTGGCAACCTGCTGTTATACTGAAGAGACATGATCAGCCAAGGTCGTAGATTGTACAGACTGACAACGAGCAAATCTACAGAAGAAACAGGAGACACATTCTGAAAACCAAAGAAATGTCAAGTCCTCCACAACTGACACGACATGAGTCTGTGGAAAAAAGTGTTCACGATTCGTTGCCACTGATGGAAAGCGGACAGCAGGACAGGTGGACTACCAAGAAAGTCACATGCCTGCAAGGTCTCCACCGCAAACACCAAAGTCATCAGTGAGTGTGTGAGCACTGATCATCGTGAACAAACTTCACATTTTGGTAAACGTATTAGAGTTCCTTTTAGGTACAGGGAATAATAGCAGAAACTGTGTAATGTTCAAATATGTTTATTGAGAAAAATTGTGTTAAGTTAAAAAAAAAAAAGGTAAAGAAAGCAGAAATGTGTTCTGTTAAGTTCTAACCTGTTTATTGAGAAGAACTGTGAAAAGAACAAAGCTAATGTCATGTATTATGTTGTAGTACTGGAGTCACCACTAGGTGGGGCTATAAGATTACAAGGACTGTGATGTACATATGTTGAAGTGGTACTAGTAAAGACTGTTCAGTCTGATTCAGATGGCTCCTCATTGACTACTAAATGTGACAGTTGAGGTTCCTGTCACTATGCCTCCAATTGATCATGTGCCCTGGCTTCTTGGCCAAGGGGATGTCCCTTTGGGTGACTGGCAAGCGCACGTGACTCTTACCCGGGAGGTGTGGGTTCAATCCCCGCCCGGGCCCTCTTCACCTTGCCACATAAATATTACAGCTACAGTGTCAATGAGCCCAGAGTAACAGCTGAAGGCTTAAAGGAGTTCAGAGCAGTTTAGCAAAAAATAGTGATGAGTTAGACAAACACCAGCTACATTGACTGACAGACTGGAAACAATTTTTAAATTTGATTTATTTATTTATTTGATGTACACATGGGCGGCGCGTAATGGAGGCTAGGGGAGGCTAAGCCTTCCCAAATGTTATGCTGGAAAATTAATCACCTCTCTCTGGAAAATGATGGCAATCTGACCGGCTACGTTCATTTATTTGTGGCGGCCCGCCCCCCCCCCCCCCTTCCGTCGGTCGCACGATCCAGTAGCATAATATATAATATATAAAATAGCAAATATGAGCTTATGAAAGAAAAACTACCAATCACGGCCGTTAAACAAGTTACTATGTTGTTCTTGGTCAGAATGTGAAGCTTTTAAAGGGGGAATTGCCATTTTTTACAATCTTTCTAGCATAAAATACGATCATTTACTCATCCAGATAATTTTGTGTCATTACAAGTTGTTGCAACAAAATTAGATCCAGCCAAGAGCCACGTATAATGCAAGTCTGCGTGGCTCATTCTGATAATAATCATTCTGCTTCGGCATTCGGGTCCATTTTTAGCACAACTAGCCAGAGCTTTAGTGAGGGGCGCATGACGTCCGTCCGACTACCCATTTCTCCGACCATACATTTCTTTATTTTTGTGTCTATTAGTCCGACCTCCCATTTCTCTGACTTAAGTAGCCCTAACCCTTAACCTTACCCTAAACCTAACCTTAACATGAATGGGTAGTCGCAGAAATGAGCCATCGGGCAGTCGGACTGATGTATGCTCCCCTTTAGTGAGTCCAGGTTGAGGAGAGGAAGCCTGTGGAAGCTGAACTTCATCCAGCTGCTCATTTTGTTCTGACAAGTTGGAAACACGCAGAAACGGACCATAGCATTAGCGGTAGCAACAAGCCGCGCCGCACGGTGCTCAGAGATGACATCATCCAGGTCAGAGGTCAGTAGGTCAACCTACAGACCCCGGATGTTGATAACAGCTAACCCCGGACTCAGAGGGGAATAGCACTAGCATATCATAACAAAATATTGGTGAAATGAACAAGTTTCGCAGCAGATAATGTGTTATTTAGAGGCTGCATTGCGCTGCCCCGTGTACTCGCATTATATGGATATACGGCTCTCGGCTGGATCTAATTTCGTTGGAACAACTTGTAATGACACCAAAGTTATCTGGGTGAGTAAATGATCGTATTTTATGCTAGAAATAAGGTACAGATTGTAAAAAAAAAAAAAAAACGACAATTCCCTTTTAAGGCCATATTATGTATATCATAAACTGAAGATAGGAAACAGATACAGCAGATAAAACACCACATATGTAAACAGTTACAGTTCGTCGTTACTCCTAAGGCTTGTTAGCAGCTTCTGCAGGGATTTGAGGTTCTGTTTGTAGTCCTCCATTTCTGTAATTTTTTTCTCATTATCCTTCTTTATGTAAGGCCTCAATGCCTCCACAAATGTCTTTGTGTCCTCCAAAAATTCCCCCAGTGCTGGAAAGTCAGTAAGTACTGACTTGAGTAGTTTAATTGACATGTCCAGGGGTGTAAAATCATCCAGGAACTCTGATGTGAAGACAGCATCTTGCTTGTGCTCTTCCTGTAAGAGAAGAAAATAAAAGCACAAATTACATTTACTCTGCTGTTACATTCTGTTATGAAAGACGTCTGAATGACTAGTGTATATCATCACTAAGGATACTAGTGGGTTTTCCTTCATTCAGGATTGACCTTCCACATAATGACTGACTCACCTGCTTTCTCTCTGTTATTTGCAGTAGTTTCTGAAGGTCTTGTCTCAGCCCCTCCTTGAAAAAAACATTTGTATTCGGGGCAGATGGAAATTACGTTTTGTGTAATTGTTTCATTGTTATTCAAATTTGAATGCTGACTTTAACAGTTAAATATTTTAGCAAAACAAAGTTAAAAAATGATCAATTCACCAGTTTGTTCTTGTCCGTCTTTGAATGTGTGAAGCAAACCAGACTCAGCAGAGTGAAGATGAGGAACAGGCCTTTAGTTGCTCTGCTGCTGCTGCTGCTGCTGCTGCTGCCATCACTGCTCTGACCAAAAATAATAAAGAACTGAAAATAAAATAGAACAACTACAACTCAAATGTGTATCTTAACTTATAAATTGTAACACAATATGCAACAGTGTATAGTAGTTTCTGATTTTACCTGTGGTGTAAACTGAAGGAGAGCTGCTGTACGGGTGATGAATGACAGTGTGATAAGATGATCAAGTGCAAACAGCTTTATATGCTGCTGCTGTCACCTCCCCATTGCACAACTCACCTGTGGGCGTAGATTTGTCACTGCATGTTTTCCTGGTATGTGAATAAGTTTACATGCAGGCTGGCTCTTTATCTCCACTGTCTGTACAACTTCAGACCCTTTCTTCAAGTTTCATTTTCGCAGAAATGGTAAATGTGCATTTTCACTTTGCAGGAAATTAAATGTATGTACAGTGATACACATGATACAGTATGTAATAGGCCATATACAGTACAGTAGATGCAAGATGTGAAAGTAATATGAATAGGGGTTTTATAGAAAATAATGCAAATTATGTAATCATTGCATTGCAACTTACATTTTACCAGTGTATTTTGTCTTTTCCACTACGGTGGCTGACAGCTGGAATTATGCCTAGATCAACAAACTTTATCAACTCAAACAGTTTATAATCACACATCACCAATTTAAAAAACAAGACAGGAAAGGACACTATAAACACCCAGAAAAATTGTACACAATAGAATTCACTGACACAAAGCACCAAAAGCTTTTAAACTTCCTTTATGCTGATCATTTTCTCAATTGACTGTGTATCCAAATTGTCCAATATGTCCAAGTCACAGGTCCAAGTCCTCACTGTTTATCCTGGTTTAATTATCCAGATCATGTTTTTATGTAAGATCCCTTTGAACAATATGTATCTTCTTCTCTCGAAGAGCTTTCATGGGGTGTTTGTCTTTGTCTTTGTACGTTGAGGTGTTTTAGTAGTGGCTTACTCACAGATCTGGTATTGTCTCTATAGAGAAAATGTATCAGAATTTGTCTTTTACACACAAGGAAGACATCAGACAACAGTGGTTCTCATATATTCAGTTTATTTTGGTTGTCAACATGCGCAAAATGTCATCAATCATTACATGTTATTACTTGTCAATAGCAGTCAATAATACATCTTAACAATACAAAAGCATATATACAGTCATTAAAATATCGGATGAACTTTATAATCTATATTATAGTTTGTCCTAATGCAAGAAAGGTGTAAGAATAAACCAGCAGGAGAAACAGTAATAGTTCAGCTAAGTAATTGAACCTGCACATTTAAGGTACTAATTAACCTCAAGGTTAAAGTTCAGCTTTATTCTCCTCAAGGAATTTGATCAATTTATTTATGATTCTCAATTCTTCTTCACTGTCCTCTATTTTTGTGTCCAGGTCTTCATATTTCCTGCTGTAGAAGTTTATAACTTTATGTATCAAGACATTGATGGATTTCATTGGGATAGGCGATGCCATGGTTTGTTCAAAGGATCTTATAAAGTCACTTGTGTCCTTTATAAGGATCGGCAGTGCTGACTCGTCAATTGCCTAATGGGGAAAAATAAAATAGCATCATGATGTGGTTCAACCTCAGTTTGCTGTTTGTTGGATTGTGACTGTTTAACTCACCTTCAGTGTGTCTGCTTCTAATTTTATTTTCTGGCGCATTTCCTTCAGATTTTCCTGCTGATCCACAGTGAGAATCAACATTCAGTTACAGGGACATGTACACATGATAGCAGCATTGATATAGATTAAACAAACATGAAAATGTTGACAGTATATGTGCTTGAAATGATTTTAGGTCAAATGAAAGATTTTATAAAAAAGAAAAAAAGTAATTTACCAGTTTCTCCTTGTCTAACAGTGAAGTTGAGAAGCAAACCAGACTCAGCAGAGTGAGGAGGAGGAACAGGCTTTTGCTGCTAGAAAAAGCTGCTGCCATCACTGTTGTCATTCAGAGTGTAAAGGACAGATGAAGAATATCAGAGCATGTTCTTCAGCTGCAATTGAACCTTTTAAATTCATGTCTGCTAAAAATAAAAACCTTATGTTACCTGCTACTGGAAGGAGAGCTGCTGTACAGGAATGTGGAAACATGGACACACACACAAGAAGCTTTATATCCTCCTGATGTCAACGCCCCCATTATACAACTCATCATCTGTGAGCATCTGCTCATCAGTGTGTACCTGCAGAAGGTATTTCCTGGTATTCACCTACAGTGTTGTATTACTTTAATTTGAATAAAGGTTTGGGTAAATTTAGACAATAAGAACCTACTTATTGTAAATGAAGTCTCTCTGGTTGTCAAAGACAGACAAGAACTGGGTTACATGTGATGAATGAATGGTGATTTACCCTCCACTAAAAAAAAAAAACCCAAAACAATGTTCTAAGGCTGACTTTGGTATTAGACAAGGTCTGGGAAGCAAATCATTTGAAGTGTTTGTTCAAGGTTCAAGCTTTAATGCCATTTTAAAACATACTTTAATATGAAGAGAATAAAAGTCATTCTAAGTACAGGCAGCAAGTGTGTACATGTTTGTGTGTGTTTGTGTGCATGCATGCGGGCATGTGTTTTGTCTGTACCACTTTGTGTCTCTGTTTCTTCACTTTCATTTTCATGAACTAGTTAAACTTTAGAAGAAGCCAACTCATTAGAAAGCTGTGTTTGTGTTGCGTTGTGCTGGGCACATGTGTAAAACTAAATGTGTTGTAATTGAATCCCATCACTCATTAGAAGTTCAGGTACAATTGCCTTACATCATTTATAATTTCTGTAGTGTAGGCGGAAGAACGAAGGAAGATCCGAGTCTTAACAAGAGTCGTTTATGCTGTTTTATGTTGTGTATGTTGTCGGAAAATCTAGCATTAAGGGACTTTAATACACTTTCCCTAACCTTACTAACTTCGTGCCTTGTAGTAAATGGAGTATCGTTGCCCTGTTGTTTGTGATAGCCATCTTGGATTGTCTCCAACTCAAACTCTGGGTGCCATCTTGTGGTTTAAAGTAGTAACAGCAAAAAGAGATGATCGAGGAAAAGAACACGTTCCCTCTGGTCACAAATGGTGTTGTTACAAACATCCACCGACAGTATATTTATGCATGTATATGTGCGCAGTGAACTCTGGGTTGATAACTTATTAGTCGAGACGACTGAGCTGGCTGTGTGGTTGTGTGATTGCCCTCCTGCAACCGTTTGATGTCACTACCCCTAACCCATGAAAACCTTATCAATTTTGGGTAACAAGAATGACTGTAATTATTCAAATTAAAACACCAAGACTGTTGGTGTTGGTGTCACATTTATGTAGTAGATGGCAGCTCTAATGCAGTGAGGCCCACAAGCCTTAACACCCTTTATGATGTTGTTGTTGTTGTTGTTGTTGTTGTTGTTGTTGTTATTTTGCACTGAGGTTGCATGGACGTTGTACAAACTCTCCCATATCACGTTGACTAGTTCTGCTTCCGCTAAAAATTTCACACAACTATTTACCTGCAGGCTGGAAACCATGGAGAGGAGCCTTGAGTGGGCACGGAACAGGCTGATTGATGCTCCTACAGCAGATGGCCTCATTCAGGACCTCCGCGAATACACTGCTGAAGTGCGGAGATCTTTGCCCTCCACATCGTCACAACAAGGTGGGGACAGCATGTAGCAACTACCAAATATTATTCATTATGCAAGTTATTGTTGTTTATTCTTTATTAGCTGTTATTTGAGAGAAGCATTTTTTAAACTGAATCTGAATCATTGATGAGGGTTAAAGTGGAAAGAATCAGTAATACATCAACTTAATCACAATTTGGTGGAGCCGACTACAACCCAGTCATCTGTCATCTGACATTTCAGCCCAACTACACACTGCTTTTTGGAGTAAAACAAAGATGTTGGAAAGATTTGAACTAACTACATGCAATGGCATAAACCTTTTAATCTAATCCAGGACTCAGCAATGTCTACTATGACCTCTTCAGCTTCCTGGAGAGCGAGGGCATAGTAGACATAGACAATGAGAGACACATGTTTGCTCTCCACTATGTGTACCTCCCCAGGTTGAACAGGGACCTTGCAAACTTTGTGGACCAGTGGAACAACCATGGGCTGAGGACAGAGCACCACGCTACTCCTCTGCAGATCTTCGTCCAAGGTTGCCTGGAACGGC
The DNA here is from genome assembly GCF_045865225.1 of Trachurus japonicus. Classification (NCBI taxonomy): domain Eukaryota; kingdom Metazoa; phylum Chordata; class Actinopteri; order Carangiformes; family Carangidae; genus Trachurus; species Trachurus japonicus. The sequence continues at coordinate 22,873 of NW_028220726.1, read as the reverse complement.
AGGGCCAGACCACTACTGCCATGCAGAGTGTGTTTGGAGAAGGACAAGAGGGACCTGCTGAAGGACAAGGAACTGGTGCCGGGAGGTTGGACTGGCGAGAGAGAGTCACCGTTCCTCCAAACCAGTTCATTCTGGCCGACGCACACCTCCAAGAACTCAGCACCAGATGGGATCCACTTGCTGGGCCTAGAGCCGATCTAGGAATCGACACAGTCCGTGCTGTCGTTTCATTCATAGACTCGGTGACTGTTTAGAACATAGCCTGATTGCTCATTGACAGACAGACAGGGATTTTTTATGGTCTCGATCATCGAAGTCAAATAGAGGATCGCCGACCCCCCCCCCCCCCCCTCCCCCCCCCCCCCCCCCCCCCCCCCCCCCCCCCCCCGCCTGGTGTCCCCATTGCGCACCACTGTAAATAGGTTGTTTTACTTTACCTCTTTTTTTTTTTGTTTATAGTGCTTAATTTACATTGCATATTGTATTTATTTTCAATGGGAGAGGGAGAAACAGCGTTTTGATTGACAATAAAACTAAATCAGGGTTTCTGCAGGTCATTAAAAAGCATTAAAAGTCATTAAATATATTTTGCTAAAATTAAGGCCTTAAATGGCATTAAAAGGCATTAAACCCGATTCTCAAAGGCATAAAAAAATTGATAGATTCATACAGTGAGATTTTGATATCATTACATCCCTATAGAGCACAAAGAGCAGAAAAATATGGGGATTATCCACTTAATCTACAGTAAAATTAAACATGGGTGAAAAAATGGAGAATTTTCTAAATTCATATTTTTAGGTGGTGGCAGGCTACTGTTGACTTTTTTTTTTTTTTTTTTTTATCGCTATCAGTAAAAATTGGAATCGGTGGGTCAGGCTTTTTAAAAATCGGTGATCGGCTAGAAAATTGCAGTCGGTGCAGCACCTCTATTGGTGTGATAAACATGCAGAACCAAGTAATTGGGTGTGTGTATGTGTATATAGGTAAGTGTATGTACGCACATGTATAGTATTTGCAGTCACGGGCATTAAAAATGTTTGAAATGGCATTAAAAAGGGCATTAAAATGCATTAAATTAGATTTGCTGGTACCTGCAGAAACCCTGTAAATCTTGTGTCCAAATTTCTGTTTTTCACTGGTGTCTTTTTTTTTCATCTTCTGTGTGCTGCATTAATGATTCTGGTGATGTCATTGCAACAACAAAATCCCTGCTGTACAGGAAAATCCAGAATTGACTGAGCTGTTGATAGCCTACCCCATAATCCTGCATTGAGAAACAGGAAAACATTTGCCGAGCTTAACAGTTGTTTTAAAACACTACTGCCACCCTGTGGTTTAAAATACGTAACATCACCTTATGAGCACATGTGTTGGCAGAGATCTGATGTGGCCGCTAAACCATAGACTGTATGGGCTAAACCTGCAATTATTACATTAGAGACGCTGCTACTGATTACTGGTGGACATGGGAGAAAGTGTACCGATTAGCATCTCAAAATAAATGTTTTAGCGAGAGATTGTTCTCGTAGTTATGACATAACACAACAACAAAACTCAAGACAAATAAATGCATGGTGTAAGTAAATATATTTGGACTTAATACATTTTGAAAATGATTGTTAATGATGTTGTTGGAGAGTTGGAACTGAATTTTTTATTTATTCATTTTATCGTCACATAAATATAACACATCACATAATACAATCCTATTTGTTAAGTTATATTGGAAAGATTTTGAATCCTCTCAAGAATTACAACAGGGCTGTTTGGACTGCCACACTCACCCAGAGTTGTAGTTTTACAACAAGTGCTATAAAATCCAGTGAATGTCTTCAAGGATAACTACGTGTACATGGTGTGGAGACTTAATCAAACATAAAACTATTTAATGTATTCAGTCCAATAAATCGAAGCAGATGTTGAGAATTTGGAGATTGTTTGACCTCTTGACATTTTGAGAATGTTTTTTTTTTTTTTTACAGGTATATAATATATATATAATATCACACGAGAGGGAGTGCTGTAATGTATATCAGCACGGGTGTGATTCGGTCGTACAACACCCGTGCTGAATTGTACTCAAGTAAGAGTATAGTTACTTTAGAATAATGTTACTCAAGTAAAAGTAAAAAGTAGCCATTCAAACATTTACTTGAGTAAGAGTAGAAAGTACTTGGTGAAAAAGCTACTCAAGTACTGAGTAACTGCTGAGTAACCTCTGATTTGTTCGTTTAATGATCAGCGCGTAAATGTAGGCCTAATCAAATACACAAAGATATAATAGCAATGAAAAACCAGATATTGCCAAAGAACAACATTTAACAACTAAGACAAAAGCCTAAATGACATTTTTTACAAAGTTACATACATGAAGACAAATTCAGCCAAAATAACTTACATAGGCCTATCTATGAAAGAGTATGAACTGTCCATAAGGTCTTTGTGTGTGTGTGTGTGTGTGTGTGTGTGTGTGTGTGTGTGTGTGTGTGTGTGTGTGTGTGTGTGTGTCTTGTGTACTTTGTTTGCAATTTCTTTATTCAGACATGGCACAATCTATCTATCTATCTATCTATCTATCTATCTATCTATCTATCTATCTATCTATCTATCTATCTATCTATCTATCTATCTATCTATCTATCTGTCTGTCTGTCTGTCTGTCTGTCTGTCTGTCTGTCTGTCTGTCTGTCTGTCTGTCTGTCTGTCTGTCTGTCTGTCTGTCTGTCTGTCTGTCTGTCTGTCTGTCTATCTATCTATCTATCTATCTATCTATCTGTCTGTCTGTCTGTCTGTCTGTCTGTCTGTCTATCTATCTATCTGTCTATCTATCTATCTATCTATCTATCTATCTATCTATCTATCTATCTATCTATCTATCTATCTATCTATCTATCTATCTATCTAGCTGACTCTGTTTAAAGCATTGCACACCGCTGTACACTGCACATCTGTGGTCAAATTACAAAAAAACGAGTTTTCGGAGACTACAAGTGGCATATAATGACTCTTTGAGAATCTTGTTAAAACAGCCCAGTAGTTATGACATAACACAACAACAAAACTCAAGACAAATAAATGCATGGTGTAAGTAAATATATTTGGACTTACGTAATACATTTTGAAAATGATTGTAGGCAGTATTTGACACAGAGCTAGAGGCAAACCACATATAGGCTATGTGCTGCATTCTGTTTTAAATGGGCTAAATAAATTCATTCATGATTCTGATGGTTTCATTGCAACAAGAAAATCCCTGCGGTAGGCTACAGTGTAAAAAAAAATCCAGAATTGACTGAGCTGTTGATAGCCTGCCCAATAATCCTGCATTGAGAAAGAAGAAAACCACGTTGGCACCGCTGGAAAACCCACATTTGCTGAGCTGAACAGTTGTTTTACAGTTTTTCTCAGTCGCTTTGGTGCTATTCTCAGATCAGAATGAAAGTTCTCATAACTATTAGTTCAACCTCCACAACATGTAGTCATTTGTCCACATCATAGTAGCAGTTTCTCCTTCCTCTGAACAAATTGCAAATGCTTTTGGACACGTATCAGTTGCTCTCATACAATTCTCTGCTGTTTTACAACATTATCGTTTGTTTATGTCATGTCAGTCAAAATGAACTATACTTTTGAACGCTGAATGGTCTTTCCCTATAAAACTAATAGTCCTCATTTCATTGCTTGAGTCATTACATACAAAATTCTTGAACTAGTTTTCAAAATCTGTCAAACTAGTTTTAAATTTTGGGAGAAGCACTGTGAATTCAATTATTCAAACATTTACAGTAAGGAACAATAGGTATGTATGGTATTGGACAGTAATTCAGCACTAAACAATCTGCACTGCTGTCATTGTGTCAGGCATTACTGTAAGATACAGTGGGACAAGAACTTTTTTACATTTACAGTTAGACTTACAGCTTCACTAGAGAACAGATTTACTGTGTTGTAATGTATTACAGCAACCACAGTAAAGATTTCCCATCTTTACAGTACGGTACTGTACTACAGCATTTTACAAGTAGGAAGCACTTTTACAGTATTGTACACTACAGTAATAATGGTTGATGCAGTAGCCTACATGTACTGTACATTACTGTAATTTTACTCTGCATCACATAGGATTACAAGACAACCTCACAGAGGTGGAAGAGACTGAGCCCATTACAAACAATGGCATAAGGTTGAAAAGAGATACAATGTATGGATGACATTACTGTATCTTGGGAATATTGAATCTGTTTCAATCGCTACAATTGACAGAGTGATGTAGATGAAAATGTGACTGGAACGTCTGGATGTGCAGGAATGATTTACAGTACTCTATAGGTTCAGTTACTATATGTTTGTTGTAGATGACTGTAGTGTATTTTTCCTTTGAACAATGCGGTGAACAAATCAGAATTGCACAGAGCATATGCAGTAGACTTGTGAAACATACATATTCAGTATCTCCACTAAATACAGTAATGTGTAACTTTACTGTAGTTTTCACATGGCTACAAGTAGTGTATAGTGCTGTCTTGAGCATTTTCAGGTAGTATCATCACTTTTTGCATTGGAAAACACTTAGAGAATAAAGTGTCCTAATGAAAACATGACAAAGCCATTTGACTATCTTGTTCATAAACGATGGTGTCAGGACTTCTCATTTTGACGACACTGACAGTTTCATTGACATGAGTACTTGCTTTTGAGGGATGGACAATCCATTTTGAGCAAGTGACGCGCTTTTGCAGGTCATCCACTAGGTTTTGCAGTTTGTGATAATTGTTCTGAGAAATGCACTAACTGTTGTGCAAATGTTAAGAGTGATGTGAGAATAGCACCAAAGCGACTGAGAAAAACTGTAACCACTAGCCTACTGCCACCCTGTGGTTAAAATACGTAACGCCACCTTATGATCACATCTGTTGGCAGAGATCGGATGTGGCTAAACTTGCAATTATTACATTATAAATTGTGCTAGCTACTGATTACTGATGGACATGGGAGAAAGTGTAACGAGAAGGCCTATAGCATCTCAAAATAAATGTTTTAGCAAGAGATTGTTCTCGTAGACATAACACAACAAGACAAATATAATGTAGGCCTATGGCGTATGTAAATATATTTGGACTTTAATACATTTTGAAAATGATTGTAGGCAGTATTTGACACAGAGTCAGAGGCAAACCACAATATAAAAGTGCTGCAAGGGGGGGGGGGGGGGGTTTATGATGGTGAATCGTGATAGGCAGTAGATCTATTGAGCAAGCCCACGTCTCTCAGTGCTCTGGTTGGCTCATACAATACGACGATCAAAGTTGTTTTTATTTATATAGGCTACCCATATGTTTTGAGCACAGCGCATTCAGTCACGGTGATTACACTTTCGCGCAGATCGATATTTAATCCTCAGAATTTTAGTCATTTCCTCATTTAGTCATTTCCTCCAGCAGCACAGTGATAACACAGAAGAGCAACACAGCAGGCAAGTCTCTTGGATCCATTGTTTCGGCCTCGCTGTGCTCTCTGCTGATTGGCTTCAGAAATATTAAACTTATTGGCTGTGTTTATCAGAGGGCAGAGCTCATTAACATCTTGTAATACGCCGTAAAATACGCGCGTTTTAAACAAGTATCTATCTATCTATCTATCTATCTATCTATCTATCTATCTATCTATCTATCTATCTATCTATCTATCTATCTATCTATCTATCTATCTATCTATCTATCTATCTATCTGTCTGTCTATCTATCTATCTATCTATCTATCTATCTATCTATCTATCTAGCTATCTAGCTGACTCTGTTTAAAGCATTGCACACCGCTGTACACTGCACATCTGTGGTCAAATTACAAAAAAACGAGTTTTCGGAGACTACAAGTGGCATATAATGACTCTTTGAGAATCTTGTTAAAACAGCCCAGTAGTTATGACATAACACAACAACAAACGCGCGTATTTTACGGCGTATTACAGCATTCGGCAAGAGCGGCGTAAAAAACGCGCGTTTTAAATATCTGGACGCGCGTTTTTTACGGCGTTTTACGACCCGCGGTGAGAACGGCGTAAAATACGCGCGTTCTAAATGTCTACACGCGCGTATTTTACGGCGTTTTACTAAAGAACGGGCGTTTTTTACGGCGTCTTAAGGATCAGAGGCGTTGGATTAGTGGCGGATTGTGACTCTTTTGGCTTTCCATATCAACTGAAAGCCGAGCGCGTCAAAACCTGACGAAAAACGGGCACCTAATGAGTCAAGCATGTGACGAGGAGGGACAGTGACCGTTCGTCAGGCTGTTGACGCACTGGGAGTGAGAACGTGTTGTTTACCAGTGTATTTTGTCTTTTCCACTACGGTGGCTGACAGCTGGAATTATGCCTAGATCAACAAACTTTATCAACTCAAACAGTTTATAATCACACATCACCAATTTAAATAACAAGACAGAAAAGGACACTATAAACACCCAGAAAAATTGTACACAATAGAATTCACTGACACAAAGCACCAAAAGCTTTTAAACTTCCTTTATGCTGATCATTTTCTCAATTTACTGTGTATCCAAATTGTCCAATATGTCCAAGTCATGGGTTCAAGTCCTCACTGTTTATCCTGGTTTAATTATCCAGATCATGTTTTTATGTAAGATCCCTTTGAACAATATGTATCTTCTCTTCTCTCGAAGAGCTTTCATGGGGTGTGTTTGTCTTTGTCTTTGTACGTTGAGGTGTTTTAGTAGTGGCTTACCTCACAGATCTGGTATTGTCTCTATAGAGAAAATGTATCGAATTTGTCTTTTACACACAAGGAAGACATCAGACAACAGTGGTTCTCATATATTCAGTTTATTTTGGTTGTCAACATGCGCAAAATGTCATCAATCATTACATGTTATTACTTGTCAATAGCAGTCAATAATACATCTTAACAATACAAAAGTATATATACAGTCATTAAAATATCGGATGAACTTTATAATCTATATTATAGTTTGTCCTAATGCAAGAAAGGTGTAAGAATAAACCAGCAGGAGAAACAGTAATAGTTCAGCTAAGTAATTGAACCTGGGTACTAATTAACCTCAAGGTTAAAGTTCAGCTTTATTCTCCTCAAGGAATTTGATCAATTTATTTATGATTCTCAATTCTTCTTCACTGTCCTTCTATTTTTGTGTCAGTCTTCAAATGTCCTGCTGTAGAAGTTTATAACTTTATGTATCAAGACATTGATGGATTTCATTGGGATAGGTGATGCCATGGCGTTTGTTCAAAGGATCTTATAAAGTCACTTGTGTCCTTTATAAGGATCGGCAGTTTGTGACTCGTCAATTGCCTAATTGGGGAAAATAAAATAGCATCATGATGTGGTTCAACCTCAGTTTGCTGTTTGTTGGATTGTGACTGTTTAACTCACCTTCAGTGTGTCTGTTTCTAATTTTATTTTCTGGCGCATATTTCCTTCAGATTTTCCTGCTGATCCACAGTGAGAATCAAACATTCAGTTACAGGGACATGTACACATGATAGCAGCATTATATAGATTAAACAAACATGAAAATGTTGACAGTATATGTGCTTGAAATGAATTTTAGGTCAAATGAAAAGATTCTATAAAAAAGAAAAAAAGTAATTTACCAGTTTCTCCTTGTCTAACAGTGAAGTTGAGAAGCAAACCAGACTCAGCAGAGTGAGGAGGAGGAACAGGCCTTTGCTGCTAGAAAAGCTGCTGCCATCACTGTTGGTCATTCAGAGTGTAAAGGACAGATGAAGAATATCAGAGCATGTTCTTCAGCTGCAATTGAACCTTTTTTAAATTCATGTCTGCTAAAAATAAAAAACCTTATGTTACCTGCTACTGGAAGGAGAAGCTGCTGTACAGGAATGTGAAAACATGGACACACACACGAGAAGCTTTATATCCTCCTGATGTCAACGCCCCCATTATATAACTCATCATGTGAGCATCTGCTCATCAGTGTGTACCTGCAGAAGGTTATTCCTGGTATTCACCTACAGTGTTCGTATTACTTTAATTTGAATAAAGGTTTGGGTAAATTTAGACAATAAGAACCTACTTATTGTAAATGAAGTCTCTTGGTTGTCAAAGACAGACAAGAACTGGGTTACATGTGATGAATGAATGGTGATTTACCCTCCACTAAAAAAAAAAAACCCAAACAATGTTCTAGGCTGACTTTGGTATTAGACAAGGTCTGGGAAGCAAATCATTTGAAGTGTTTGTTCAGGTTCAAGCTTTAATGCCATTTTAAAACATACTTTAATATGAAGAGAATAAAAGTCATTCTAAGTACAGCAGCAAGTGTGTACATGTTTGTGTGTGTTTGCATGCGTGTATGCGGGCATGTGTTTTGTCTGTACCACTTTGTGTCTCTGTTTCTTCACTTTCATTTTCATGAACTAGTTAAACTTTAGAAGAAGCAGCCAGGAAAACTGTTCCAGGGCTTCAGAGTCATTTATGAAAACGGTTTCTGCGCATGTTACCTGGTGAGTTTGTAATGGTGTCATTGGAACAAGGTGAGTTCTGTAAATGTGTCTATCTTCACAGACTTACTTTTATCTTAAACACGTTTGAATCACGTCAACAAATTAACTAATATTTTTAGAGGGAATTGTATTCATGACTATGGCTCCAGGGGTCACTATTTGATCATATTTACAGTAATGTAATATAAGGCAGCAGTTCAGAACATGCTTTGACTCTGGGTTATACTGCCATTTTCAGCAATGCAAAAGTTGATGACTTGTAAATGCAACATGACTTAAAATGAAGGACTGTTACTATGGCCATGTTTGCACAGATAAAGACTTTCACAAATGAATTACAGTTACACATACAGTATTACACTTACCAGAAATTGACCTATACGCAACTTTTGAAAGACTGTAAGCACACACTCCTTAGTTCAATAGCAGCAGTGTTCCACCCACTTGTAACCTCTCTCAAGAAATCTATTAGACAAGACAGAGACTTGATTTTTGTAAGCATCTTCAGTGCTGCAGATTCTCCTTGCACGATTGGAATGGCTGATGGGTAGGCTTTTAACAAGGTGCGTAGGGTGGAAGCTATCACCTCTGAGCAAAGTATTCCTATCAGTGGGCTTACGGATATAGATCTGTGTTTAACAAATTGCCATCTTTTGTAATTTGGACATCCAAAAAATGAATTCGTGTAGGATCAAAGTCAATACTAAAATTTCAGATGCTGGCTAGATGTTGACATGGAGATTAGGAAACAATTTAAGTGATGATACTTTTTATAAAAAACTACATTCTGATCCCACTGGTCAATTTAAAACTCTTGTACATGAAAAATTGTGTTTTTGGTTCGATAATGGTGAATTGAGTAAAAACGACTTTGAATTATGACGAATGACCATCCTGTGACTCCAGTCTATATACTCTGCCCTAAGGTGCACAAGTCACAGATCACGCCTTCCTGGTTAGACCTATAGTCAGCAGCTAGAGATCATTAACTAACAATGTGTCTTGTTTTGTTGATTCACCATTTAAAACCATTTGTTTCCTCCCTCAGGTCGTATATCAAGAGATACTAATGATTTCATCGGTAAATTGAAATCTATTGATTTACCTGCTACAGAATCTCTCCTTGTCACGCTTGATGTTACAAGTCTCTACACCAACATCCCTCATAAAGGAGGTATTGAGGCTGTAGCCTCTACATGGGGCGGCCGCCTTAACCACTGCGGCCGCACCGCCCGCCGTTCATGCTTTATATGAAGAGAATAAAAGTCATCCTAAGTACAAGAAGCACAATAAAGTGACAAATAAAAACATGTGTGCATGTTTGTGTGTGTACATGCGCATGTGTTGTCTTCACCACTTTGTGTCTCTGTTTCTTCACTTCCATTTTCATGAACTGGTCAAATTTTAGAAGAAGCCAACTCATTAGAAAGCTGTGTGAGTTTGTGTTGTGTTTTCTTGTGCTGCCACATGTGCAAAACTGAAAGTCTTGTAATTGTATCCCATCACTCATAAAATTTTCAGGTACAATTCCACAGTCTTCTATGTCAACAATAAGAAAAAGTAACACACTGTATGAGGAGTGTACAACATGACACCCATCTGGATATACTGTACCTCATTAACATTTAAACTATCACAGCAAATAACGATCTTTAGATTTCAGGGCAAAACACTGATGGTAACAGTATAATATTCACACAGTGTGTGGGGCTTGTATGATGCAAGACATAAAACAAGCCTCCAGGAAACAAACTGCAAAAATATGCACTGTACTGAATTGTGCAAGATGAATGTGTAAGGCAGATGGGGACTGTGGTAAGATGAAGAACTTGATAAATGGACACTGATCCTCCTCAAGGCCTGGTTAGCAGCCAGGAAACTGTTCCAGGGCTTCAGAGTCATTTATGAAAACGGTTCTGTGCATGTTACCTGGTGAGTTTGTAATGGTTTCATTGGAACAAGGTGAGTTCTGTAAATGTGTCTATCTTCAGAGTTTTACTTTGATCTTAAACACGTTTGAATCACGTCCACATCAACAAATTAACTAATATTTTTAGAGGGAATTGTATTCTTGACTATGGCCACCAGGGGTCACTATTTGATCATATTTAATGTAAAAACCAGCAGCAGTTCAGAACTTGCATTTGACTTGGGTATACTGCCATTTTCAGTAATGCAAAAGTTGATGACTTGTAAATGCAACATGACTTAAAATGAAGACTGTTACTATGGCCATGTTTGCACAGATAAAGACTTTCACAAATGAATTACAGTTACACATACAGTATTACACTACCAGGAATTGTCCTATACGCAACTTTAAAAAGACTGTAAGCACACACTCCTTAGTTCACTGTAAAATGTGATGTGCTTTCTTTCGCCTCACTATGTTATATTGTATCCTATTATATTATATTGCTTAGTTGTGACTGATTGTGCAATGAATTAAAAGAAGATCACATATACACCACAAGTTTTCTGTAAACCTATTGAAATGTGAATTACATGTATGTCTTAAGTGACAGTTTAGGACACTTTGATAGTCATGTTGTCAGTAGGCCTACTCTCATGAGGGTTGTACTTGATTATAAATAAAACTATATGTAGCCTGGCTAAATTGAACCAGCACAGGACACAAAAATATCTTCTGGGGTTTTTATTTCTGAACAGAAGAATATGGTGTTCAAATAAAATAAATGATGCAAGTTTAAAACTCAAACTGGCTGATAGTCTTCAGCTGTATCTACAGTACTAGTAGAAACAAAAATCAGCGACACCACATTAAAGCAGAAGTAAGCTGAATATTTGTGTTAATATAAGTCTTAAATAGTTATATCTTCCGACAGCAATCACTTACATAGAGTGTTTGGTCTGAAACACGCGTCTGTCAGTCACTCTGCTCTGCTGTAAGCCGAGGAGAAAACTTTCCTCATTGGACCTTTATCCAATGAGGAGAGAGAACGGCATGCAGGGCTGTGTGTGCAGCCAAGGGATGCACGTGAATGTGGTGACGTAGGGACGAGGACACATAGATCCATGACGAATGGGCGGGGGCTGCTAACTCCATCGGCTGACAGGAAGTTAGCCCAAAACCACCGGATCGCTTACTTCGGCTTTAATTGAAATTAGATTAAACTCAGGTCAACAACAAACATCTTTGGTTTTTAATCACAACTATTATGATATAATGTCATTTGTATCAGATATGTGGATGATGATGGTTTTTTGTTACTTAAAAAAAAAAACAACAACTTATAAACACCCAAACATCACCATCACTAATTGTCAGCAAAATGATTAATAATAATGATTTGATATAATCATTGACTAACAAGTAAACTGACTTAAAGTTTCAGTTAGAACAAGGAAGTAATTGTGTTTTGTCAACAAGCAGGCAAACAGCTCACATCCCAACATGAAACTGTTTTGTTCAGCTCACTGCCGGTAAAAAACCTCTTGAAGAACTGACAGAGGAGGAAACTGAGTAGCTGACTGAATTACACATCAAGAAGGAAGCATCATATAGTTAAAGTTAAAGATACTTTATTAATCCTTTGCAAGAAATTACATTGTTACCACAGCAGCACTAGAGAGGGAACGCACACACACATTCATACGCACAGAATACACAATAACAATAACAACATTGCACAGCCCATTTATAGCATGGATAAGTGAATAAAAGTATAGCAAGGGTCTAAGCAGTGTTTTTCAACCTTGGGGTCGGGACCCCACGTGGGGTCGCCTGGAATTCAAATGGGGTCGCCTGGGGTAGCATATTAAAAAATATCTAAGCTGGCGCTTCTTGTGGGGTCGTCAGAAATTGTGTGATGTCAAAATGGGGTCACAAGCCAAAAAATGTTGTGAACCACTGGTCTAAAATAAGGATTAAAAAGGAGGCAGACACTATCACATGATTACAGGAGTTAAAAGAAGCCAATGGCTCATGATTCCAGTAAGATAGTTAAAAAGCCTAATGACAGCTGGTAGAAAGTCTTGAGGTTCCTCTCAGTTTTACATTTAGGACTGATTTGCCTGCTGCTGTGTGAGCTCAGTCTAAAGGTGGAGTGGGGTGCCTGTCGTTCAGAACGGAATTTAGTTTTTTCAGCATCGTCACATTCGCAACCTGCTCCACACAGTCCTGGGGGATGCCAATGGTGGAGCCATCGGTTTATATTTATTGAGTTTATTTTGGTCCAACATGTGCTGCATTTTATCATTTATTTAACAACTCAGGCATACTTCAAATATTCTGCAGGATATTTAGCAATAAAAAGCTACAAATGTAAGAATGTAGATTGAATGTTATCATGTGAATTACAGGTTCTTCTATCAAAGATAAACAAACCAACAGGAGATGAAAACAAGAAATATAGAAATAACAGAAGTTAAATTTTGTTTATTTTGTATTATTTTGCATATTGTTTCTACTCAGTGTTATGGCTGAGCCTAAAACGTGTTGTACATGTGTTTATTCAAAGTTGCAGCTTTATCAAAACTCCTGATTTTAATATGCACAACACAATCCCCCAATGACCTGACAGTTACAGTTCAGCTTGATTCTCCTCAAGGAATTTGACCAAGTTTTTTCAGTTTTTCCAGATTGTTTTCATGTTCTTCCATTTCTCCACCTAGTTCCTCATTTTCTCTGTCAACAAAGGCCTTGGTTTTCTTCACGAAGCCTTCACATTCTCCAGATATGTCGCCATGGTGGGAAGTCATCGTCGAATGTGGTTACTTTTCTTCATAAGTAATCATTTGGTCCAGCAAGTCGATGGAATCATCAAGAAATGCTGAAACTCTTGGGCATTTCTGTCAGTTTTTCCTAATGGGGAAAAACAAAACAGCTTCTGTGTAAGGCACAAAATGCAACATTACTAATGAAAAAATCAGTTTATTCATCTTTCATCGCAGCATCACATCATCATGTTGTGAACATGATAGTACTGGTTCACTCACCTTTACTCTGTCTGACTGTTTTTTGCACTTTTGCAAGGTTTTCCTTCAGCCTGGTCCTGTAGATCCACAAGGAGTCAACATTCAGTTAGAGTTTAGCACATGTGACAGCAGCTTTAATATAGGAGCAATCATTAAGAATTACAAAAATATCAGCTGTAAACATTCTTGTCATGAATCACAGTGGTTGTAGATGTGAACATGCACTTATTTCTGTAGCAAAAGAAAGAAATCTAAATAATCAATTCACCAGTTTGTTCTTGTCCATCAGTGAATTTGCGAAGCAGATCATACTCAGCAGAGTGAAGATGAGGAACAGGCTTTAGTTGCTGCTGGCTGCCATCATGCTCTTAACAGAAAGTATAGAAATTATACCATCAATGGAAAATTGAAAATGAAATACTGATGTTACCATTGATCATATATTTATTATTTTCAATAAATTCTAATATGTAATGACTTGGAGTTATAAACAGTGTAAGTGTGTTCACAGTTTCTGATCTTACCTGTTGATGTTAAAAGGAAAGGAGAGCTGCTGTACAGGTGATGAACAACAAAACTGATGAGAACAGACACTGCAGGAAGCTTTATATATGCTACACCTGCTGTCACCTCCCTGTTGAACAACCTGTATGTGAGTGTGAGTGTATTTATGGTGTGGGTCTGTGTGTTGGTAAATGTCATGGGAACGATGACATGCCTCAACTGCCTTACATCTCATGTTGCTTCATGTCGCTTTCATTTTCGAGTATGAAGTTATTAAACAGTTTAATTTTACTGGTGCTTTACTGTTAAATCTGTAACAAAATGGAATGTCATACACATTACAATGTGCTCCTGTACATCCACATTGAGAGTCGTCATTCACTTGCAGTGTGTGTGTGTGTGTGTGTGTGTGTGTGTGTGTGTGTGTGTGTGTGTGTGTGTGTGTGTGTGTGGTTTCATAAAACATAACTGTGTTATATTTCCTCAACTTCCTTCAACAAGTCCAGCACTTTAATAAAACAACTATGCATAAAGATATAAGTTGTCATGTCCATCTTACCATCACTGAGTGATGGAAACAACATTTTCCATTCCCAGGCTGTGCTGTCCATCTTTACTGGCTTATGTCTTGTCCATACCTGGCCGGTCAGACATGTCACCTATGGCTTCAGTCAGGCAGTGGTGGTTCTTCACACACAGCACAGCAGTGTTTCACTTCCTCCCTCTCTGTGAAAGAGAAAAACATACATCAACCTTTTTGATCAGGGACAGTAAAAAAATTAAAGTGCTGATTAAGTTTCATTTCAAGTTTCAAAAAAATAACTTCCTATAGACTGGCACCCGATGTCAGCTGGGACTGGATCCAGCTCCCTGCGACCTGACCCCAACCCTGAGTGAGTCAGTACATGAATGCATAATAATTCAAATATCATCAAGGATATAAATGAGTGAAGGACAGGCAGGACAGAGCCAGGACTAGATTAGTCAGCCACCGGACGAGGAATCCTTGGCACCCTTACACTTTATGTAATAGATTTACATGCAATGAGAAATTCCATAGATGAAATATACGTACTACATGTATTAAAAAAACAAATATGTCATACGATATATGTGTAAAATATATGAAAACTATCATCTACAAAGAGGCCTAGATGATACCACTCAAGACACTAAATAACCTGGCAAGACCTGCCAGTGAAACCAGGGTTGATGCTGGATGGAGGAGCTTAAAGGGACAACGAGGAGTTTCTATTTGGTTATTAAAAAGTCTCACGTTAATGTGGATGAATCTACGCTACCCACACTTGTTAATGGCTCATTTTCGATAAATATCGTTTTGTCTCTATCGTTATTTTGTTATTTTAATTAATGGTGGTTGTGCTGGGCGTCGACCACGACCAGTGTTTCCTTACTTTCGGTTTTGTGGCGAGTCATGAGAATAATGCCGCCGAATCACCGTTTATGGTCGGAACTACGACGGTATGTGATCGTCTTTGAACCTCTGACTTTAATTCTTGATGAATGAAAACATGAGTCTGTCTTGCGCCGCTCAAAGAATTCTACGGTGCGCGGAGATCATAAATGTAGTGTGAAAACGCTTCGCTTTTCCAAAACTCCTCGTTGTCCCTTTAACCTTGAGGTTAATTAGTACCTTAATTGTACAGGTTCAGTTGCTTAGCTGAACTATTACTGTTTCTCCTGCTGGCTTATTCTTACACCTTTCTTGCTCGCGGAGGCTCATAATGTAGTGTGAAAAACGTTCGCCTTTTCACAAAACTCCTCGTTGTCCCTTTAAGTGTGCAGGCTGCAGCAGTCAGGGGAAAGGTGTGAGGGAACCGGGGGGGCGAAAATTGGAGGGAAGGCCACGCCCACTTATGTACACATGAACAGAGAAGAGACAAGAAAACAATAAGGAAGGGAAAACCAGCAGCAATAAAAAAGGGCCCACTGGATCGTGGTCCGTCTCCGATCTGTTGCAGCGCTTAGCAGAGACCAGAGGAGCTGAAGTCGTGGGAGCATGAGATCACGGGAGAACTACAAGCTTGCGCGGGATTTTCAAATTCACGCGGTAATGGGCAAACCTTCTTGGCATGAATGAAGAGAGATCCAGACGTTCATGAGGTTGATTTGCAGTCACATCATAATTTCCGGGTTTTTTTCAACTGCAACCATGGGTGAGTGCATTATACTGTGCTGTTTTACACACACACCAAGTGGTAGTAGTTAAAGTTGGAAGAGGTTGATACATGGTTGCTCAGGAAGGTTTCGAACCAGTGACCTTAGGGTTGGCAAGCAGCCATCTTACCACTGGACTATAGCAATACTTGAGGTAAGGGGAGGTTGAGACTTTCATGAATGTGAGATTATTCAATGATA
Organism: Trachurus japonicus; assembly: GCF_045865225.1. Classification (NCBI taxonomy): domain Eukaryota; kingdom Metazoa; phylum Chordata; class Actinopteri; order Carangiformes; family Carangidae; genus Trachurus; species Trachurus japonicus. Next base: position 6,552 of record NW_028220726.1, on the reverse strand, counting down.
GCTGAAAGCATAGCAGAATGTGCAAGGTTTGTGACTATTTATTCAAGCAACGTTGCTTGAACAGGGTACAGGGTGAGTACATTAGAAGTTTGTCTAGATCAGAATTTGAATGAAGTCTGTAGGTGAATGTTTGTGGAAGCAAATGAGGGTCAACGTAGGACCAATAGTTTCAGAGTTTTGAAGACTGTTCCAATGTATTTCCTATGGGACAAAAAAATCAGAACTATTTGAATATTGTAAAAGTATATATTGTATGAAAAAGTTGAATACATCTGATAATGTCTAGAAAAAGCTGCACGTTTCGATATTTGAATGGTTGAAATAGCACAAAGTATGAAGGACTAGAAGTGGTCTGTAAAATGGCGGAAAGTAGGGAGAAAAAGAAGTATAAAGACTAGGAAAATGTATTTCCTGAAGCAAATACGCATGAATGCTGAATGCAGCTGAAACGTCAATGCTGGAATTAGAAAGCAAAATTGACAAATATTGCAAGTAGTGATCTACATGCAAAGCCATGACGAGATAGAAATCAAACTCACAAGCTCATGATCAGTAAACTAGGCCACAGACAGCAGACAGTCACCTAAGTATACTGTGATCAACCAAAGCTGTTTGAATGCTAGCTGAAAGTCTTGTGAAATTTTTTACAAGCTGAATGGAATATGTAGCTTAAAATATGTTAAAGTAGTAAAATTTGACATGTAACAAATATGTCCTGGGCAGGAATCAAACCAGTGAGCTCATAATCAGTAAATCTTTACCATGCCACTAGGCCACAGATGTTGAGGCAAGATACAATCTCACACCCTTGGTGTTGCCAAGCGAACACTATCTGCACTAAGCTACAGTTATACTCATCTAACTGGAGTTTTGCACTGTCATCAAATCATCAGCTGTGACCAACTGCAAGTCACAGTGCAGAAGCACACACTGGAGTCAAGCAAAACTCATGAATAGGAACTCATGAAATACTTGTGTGATGCTGAGAAAGGCCATAAGCAAATGACCGCCATGCAAGGCTGAGCTACACAGTAGAATTACTTGTATGATGCCGAGAAAGGCCATGCAAATGACCGCCATGCAAGATGGGCTGAGCTGTGCAGTGCAAATGCTTGTATAATGCCAAGAGTTTTGCTGAAAGAGAGAGAGTATTTTTAAATTTGACAGCTAATGACTGATTGGTAGAAGAGATAGAGGATGGCAGACTGTTGATTGGTTGAATTATGTGAAGAAGGGTGGAGCAAGAGGATACGGGGAGAAAACTGGGAAGGGGCTTTGAGGCGTGCTTAAAGAGATAGTCTTCCTGTCTGAACTTTTGCTTAGCTTCATTTGTCCAAGTAGAGTCTCTCCTGCGACGTTTTGATTACATCAGTGTGACAAGTGAGGTGCCTGTCACTCTGCCTCCAATTGATCATGTGCTGGCTACTTGCCAAGGGGATGTCCCTTTGGGTGACTGGCAAGAGCGCATGACTATTACCCGGAGGTGTGGGTTCACCTTCACCTTCAACCTTGCCACATCAGGTATCACCCAAATGGCGGACCTTGGTCCGGACCTGGACGTTGATGGTTCGATCTAAAGCGGGCTTACACTGCACGGATTTTGCCACGATTTTGTCGTCCCAGACGAGTCGCAGCCTAATTTGCATAATCTTAGAGGGATCGCTGGGGTCGTGAGCATAATCGGGGACGTATTGGTTAGTGAGGCTCTGCGTCACGTCCCGACGTCCTAAAGACGAGTCGCCGACCTCCCGATTAATTTCTGACATGCCAGAAAAGTTCTCGTCGTGACGGACAATGTATGGGGTCCTACGTCACGATTCTGCACATACGACAAGTTTTTGCCCCAAAGCCTCCACACAAAAACACAAACACAGCTCAAATGTACTACCAGAGGTCGAGGTCTCAAGCTCCCGCTGCGCGCACGAGTGGTCCGAGGAGAAGGAGGAGAGGTTGGGGAGCTGTTGGAGGGAGCACGAATGTCTTTTTGGCGTCTCCGCTGCCTCCTACCACGACAGAAACGTGAGGGACAATTGTTGGAGAGCCATCGCCTCAGCTTGGGTCTACCTTGGTAGGATATGATTAGCTAGTGTTTTTCACTGTGATAATAATTTAAGCAGTGGTGGACAGTAAATTTACTTGAGTACTGTACGTAAGTACATATCCAGAGGATTTGTACTTTATTATAGGCTATTTCTTTGGTAGCCTACTTATTACTCTTGAATATATTTCCAAGACAAATATTTTTACTTAGTTAATTTCTAGGAAGGCTTCCTAGGAAATTAACTTAATTAATTAACGTAATTTTTATCTAGGTTGGCTGGCATGTATGGACAGTTGATGAAACCGCCAGCCCCAGCACATCACGCCGGAAGGAGGAAAAGGAGGAGAGCTGCAGCTGCTGATGGAGTTGAGCTCCAGAAACTAGAAATACTTAAAAAAAAGATGAGGCAAACATAAAGGAGCATTATGTCCTTGTTATATGATGCCCAGGAGGCAGACCAGAGAGGCTTCATGCCACAGTATGCCGCAGGAGGCCATCCACTTCAAGACAGAGAGATCAAACACCCATGTTTTCTGCTCCTCCATTACATGTGCCACACTCATCTTACCTCCTACCACTCCTCCTCAAAGGTTATGCCCCGCATTGCCCCCTCATGCTTATGCCTCCACACTATTAGACCAAACACAAAGCCATCCTTTGCAGGGTTATCAAGCCCCTCAGCTCCCCACTCACTAAGCCAGCCTCAGGGTTGTAGCCCCTAAGCCTCCCTCACACAAAGCCAGTCTCAAGGTTATGGCCCCTCAGCGTCATCCCACACTGATACCCAGGGCTTCATTGGCATTGCTAGAAGATGATGATGACTAAAATCAGCAATACAGCATTCATGTAAAAAAAAAAATCTGTCAACGCTTTACATTAACTACATGCACATAATGCATCCATAACACATCCATGACTTACCGTAACTCATTCATAACCTTACAGAAACTCAGGACACAATCTTTCAATGCATTGGATACGACGTTATCCTGCACTACACAATGGATATGTTATGAAATGTGTCATGAGTCCATGTACAGGTTATGAATGAGTGATGGAGTAATGGAAACCTACATAAGGCATTTATGTATGCATTATGTGTGTGTAGTTAATGTAAAGCGTTACCCAAAATTTGTTTTATTGGGTTTATCCGAATTGGATACGAGTTAATTCTATGTAGTACAGTATGCTAAATTTAGTAGGCTATACTACTTTACAACTTGCAGACTGTATTTCACCTTCAGTAAGTTTTGTCCTTTGAGAGTTCTCAGGCCTTGTTGTTTTGGTAAATTTAGGTACATTTCTTTTTAAATGCAGGATGTGTCAGGTGATATTCCGGTTTTTATAGCATTACAGGAGGAGTTACCCGTTTTTTAAAATATATTTAGCATGTATTTTCATCTTTTTTTTGCAATTGCTGTTTGCAGTTTTCTGTCAAGTCTATACAAGAAAGGAAGTAACAAATACCCTGTTTGCTTTATATATATATCTTTATTTTTTTGAACTTTGTGTTTCAAAAATGTCAATATTTGACTCGAGGAAAATGAACATGTCAATATTTGACTGGGGAAAATAAAAGGTTCATTAATCTTAACAGTTGTCAATCTTACTTTTGTAATTTAATTGGGAAATCTCAACTCAGACATAATGCAAAAGCAAAACCCATAGATACTCGTAGGCTCCTGTGTATCCAAACCATTTGTTTCTTGCCGGGGCACACTGCCAGCTTGTGGACAAGGAAAGTACTTTTTTTTTTTTTTTTTTTTTTTTTTTTTTGTTAACTTTTTTTTTCCCCTTGAGTTGGTTCCCGCTGCTGTTTCGCTAGTCCGTTAGGGTTCCATGGCTCGTCCTCATCTCTGTGCCCACTGACCGCATTATCCCTCTGCCTCATGTTCCCAGAACAAGCTGATGGCCTGATCCTCCCAGTCCACGTTAGCCTGAGTTGCACCATATGGGACAGACCTTCTTGACGCAAGAAAGTTGTGGGAGGGCATTGAGGGCGCGGCCATGGTGATTTTCAAAAACTTTGTCCGGGCTCCAGGCAGATGGTGCTGTGGAAGAGCTCTCCATGCGATTTGCCAAAAATTCCAAAGGCATTTTCCTACAATACGGCGTGCCCGAGTTAGAGTAGCCTTGTAGTTGTAATTGCGCTGCTCTTTTGGAGAGGGTGACGTGAGGGGAATGGCTTCATTAGGTCTTTCCGCAAGGGGTAAGCTTCATCCCCTACAAAACATGGAAGGGCATTCCACAATCAGTGTTTGGCAGTGGTTCAGGAGGAGGTTAATGTGCAGGAGGTTGCGGTCCATGGCCGCTTCGGAGGTCAGACGCTGCAAACAAACCCGGGCATCCCCGTACCCTACCTGGACACCCACAATTCACATAAGTGAATTGGTAAGTGGCATCAACCATGCCATCAGCAGGACAGAGATACCAATTCCCTTGGTAGTTCTCGGAATGTTGCTCGCCAGAATTTGCAGAGGTGGCTGAATGAAGTTTGTGCTTTGCCATCATTTGCGCCCGAGACAATTTGGAAATTGCCACTTCATCCTGAAGCCGTTGGCGATTGCTCCTCCAGGCCTCTTCGGATGTTGGTGTCTGTCTGAAAAACATTGTTATATTCCGAGATTAATTAAATAAAAAAAAAAAAAAAAACTTATTCAAATTGAATCACAAGGAACTTGTCTTGGTGTCAGCGTGCAAAAACATTAAAAAGGTTACCAAAAATAGATTAGAAATAAGATTTTGGAGACACGTTGCAGTTTGGGCCTTGTATCTGGCTGTAGATGCAGCACTCCAGACTGACATGGAGGATGTCGAGGATGGATTCAATGGTGGCATGTAGAAGGTTCACCAGCATCTTCACAGGGAGGTGAGATTCTTTAGCTGCCGATAGAAGTACAATGCCTTGCTGAGGCTTCTTGGTGGAGGGAAGCTGATGTTCTGCTCCCATCTTGAAGCTCCTGGGAGGATGGTGGTGCCCAGGAAGCAGATAGGACTCAACCAGGGTCACTGTAGAGTCACAGTGGTTGACAGGGGGTGGAGGGCTGGTGGGTCCTTTCTGAAGTTCACTATCCATTTCCACTGTCTTCAGTGCATTTCAACTCTCAGCTTGTTCATGCTGCCACTGACACTAGATCAGGTGGAAAGAAGCCAGTAGTCTCTGCTTGGGTCCACCTGCTGTAGGCAGTCAGGAGCTGTTGTTTGTTTTCTATTTAATACATGTTAACAGGTAAATTTATTGGGTAAGGTATTTTCCTTTACATGGGCAACATGTTTTCGCCATCTGCTCGGGCTTCATCAGGGATGGAATGAATCAAAAACAAAGGCAATACAGTCAATTCAATATTTATTCAGTTCAATAGTCCGGGTTCTACTTAGGGAACAACGTATTATTTATTCTTTGGATTATTTTAAATAGTGTATTTGTAAACCCTATATAGTACATGTAGATCACATTTGTTCTATAGGGTGTTTTGCTGTTGATTCACAAATGTAGTTACCCTTCAACCTGTAAGGAGATGGAGGCTGTTAGCTGTTTTTGTTATCTAGCCTTTTAATTGGTTGTGACACATGGGTAAATGGGTAGTCTAACTATGACGTTGTTCCTAGCACATAGTTTGAACTGAATATTTGAATTGACTGTTTGCTTTCTTTTTCATGTTTAACAATTTAAAATAATATTCCTATGATCACAAATAATAATCCAAATTAGTTATATGGGCTCATTGGCTCTGTATAGAAAAGGACAGTACAGCATTTCTAAAAATGAGTAAAAGCAAATAAATCAGAACAACCTGAAGATATTGTTATGCAAAAACAGTTATGCATTAATAATCTCATTGCTACAAGAATTTTACCTTCAAGAAGTCGGTCTTTTAATACCCTATGCAGGGCATCACACGTCTCCATCACTTATTTTGCTGATGGTTGTGGCTCCCAATCCTGTACTGCATTCTCTCAAGGAGTTGTAAGGTCTCCCCTGAAAAGAAAATTTAGAAAAAGCCATGAAAACAACCGACGATAATGCACTCAGTACGCCATATTAAAGATCATATGTGGAAAAACATATCTACTGTTACTGTAGCCATGAATAGAGCGTGACTGACTGGCAGCTGCCATTTGCAGAAATAGATTTTCTGAAAACTGCGTGTCTTGCTATGGAGATTGAGTTGGGCTACCTTCTCCAGGAGAAATATGGAACTCCCTCCGGAACTATCCTCAGACAGGCTCCTTGAAGCCCTTCATGTCCTCAATCCTGTTAGAAAATTGCTTTATAAAGTGTTTTGCATAATGGGTTTTTACTATGTCAAACAGCTCCTAGTAAACTTTATTCAAAACAACTTACACTTGCACGCGCTCACACACACAAATCAACATTGCCAATCTGTGTGTATATACTTTTGTACATTTACATTTTATTTTATTTGCTATTGGCTACTTTGCTATTTTATTGTTAACTGTATAGCTTTGTTCTTTAGATCTTGCTATTTTAATTATGTTTCTTCTTTATA
>NW_028220725.1:0-1378 GCF_045865225.1 Trachurus japonicus | reverse complement strand
GTAAGGGATAATGTATAGTTCGGAGGTTGTTATGGAGAAATAAACCCCGACAGGTTGTATGGAACCCCGACGCGAAGCGGAGGGGTTTCATTCAACATGAAGGGGTTTATTTCTCCATAACAACCGACCAACTTTACATTATCCCGCTTATTACACGGTTTACGAGTAAAATAATTAATTTGAAACATAATGTTGATCAAAATAGTTGTTCATCGATTTTTAATTGCATAATTTCTGCATGCCCGGTCACTTCCGCTGTTTTGCTGAGCCTCCTCCCGTTCGTGCATTTGAAGCCTTTGATAATCAATCAGTGGATCGATGGATTACCATACACGTGTTACGGTGTGTGTATTGTGTGTAGTTTTTTTTGTCACAAACAAGAGATTAACTTTACTGTTACGGTGCGTTTGTGTCGCGGAGTCGCGGTGCCACCGAGACGAGAGGAGAGCTGTGACACCGGGTGAGAGGCTCTGATCAGCAGGTTTGGTTTCCAGCAGCGATGTGGAAGCAGCCTCCACTCTCCTTGTAACAAGTTACCAGTCATTTATCTAACATCACTATTAGTCCGACGCTGTTTAATGACGGTAAAAATGAAACACAAGGTAAATATCCTGCAGTTTCTCTTTTCTGTGCTGCGCTGATCAGAGCGCTGTCCCTAGCAACGGTCTGTTATACTTGACGACGGTCCGTTATACAGAAATAACAGACCGCAGAACGCAGCGCTGGACCAATCAGAGAGCAGCATTCAATAGAGCCGTGTAATAAAAAGCAATAAGAATGATGGCTGGCATATGCTTGGCAAATCCTAAATGACCCCAGTCATGAATTTGTAGGCGATCAAATGCAAAGCCTGAAGAGTGACTTTTACCACCCTTCATTATAATGGAGGGTCTAGATAATCACTTAGGATCATTATGTTAGTAATGATTGGTATTGACCTTGTCGTCTGTGGGAGAGGAGTGGACCACAGTAATGCTGTAAAAGCACTCCCAATCAGTGTGGAGCCTTTATAACTTAAAGCGGTTTTCATGCCTGTGGTGCCTGTTTTGTCCATACAGTACTATATCTATATGCTGTTCAATCAGTAATACACTGAGGGTGGGGGAGTCGGTGGCAGCATTATACAAGACTCATTCTCATTCAGCCTCTTTCTCTCAGTGTCCAAATCCTGCTCCCTGTGTGTGTTTTTTAACAGTCATGGCCAGAGGCATTATGTTTTTGTCCATTCCTTTCTAATGAGTATGATATCTCAGGAGTGGCTTTGGGGGAAATTTCCTCAAATTTTGCACAAATGTCCACTTGGACTCGAGAATGCAATGTCCAAAGGTCACCGGACCTCACAAAACCTGTTTTTAGTTATAATTCAAGAATTCATACT
>NW_028220724.1:0-75409 GCF_045865225.1 Trachurus japonicus | reverse complement strand
TTTTTCACTTCTATCTCCTGGAAACGGTGTGTGTCATATCAGAAAGTTTTGGACCTGCTGAAACCAGACTCAGCAGTTCACTCACACTCTGAACATAGAGTGTCCTCACAGCTTCTCATAGATTTGGTTTTGACAAAGACTGAGATTCACTTATGTTCTAATGTATATACATATTCTCATTTAAATTAAATTGTTGTATTTATGATTTCTGTAACATGTTGTCCCATGAAAGAGTGACACACATGTGAGCTTAGCTTCACAGCGACGAACCACTTCCTATTCTCTGCACCTAGTTCTCACTCTTTGTCTGATGGTCGTCATGTTTAGGCGAAACCAAGCAGCTCTGCTCTCCATTCAACTACTAGTGTGTTATGTCTTTGCAGGTAAAGTGGAGTTTGGTGTCTTGTTTCTCTAAATGTATTTACAGCTTTTATTTTATGTTGTCTGTTTCCTTCCATGTTAGGGTTTAAACACGATGAGCACAGGAACATACTGGTGTCCACAGGAGCCCCCGTCATGTTGACTTGTAATGTATCCTGGACAAACCTAACACAATTCAGCTGGATCAAAGACAGATTTCTTTTTTCTTATTCATTTTCACTCAATAAGACGTTTTCAAACTTCTCATCTGACAGAGTGAGAATAGACTCTGGTTTTCCTTCAACTCTGAATATTTCTAATGCTCAGCTTAACGACACAGGACTCTATAAGTGTAAAGTAACTAGTAGAAATGGCACCTGGACTATTACATGGAATTTAACCTTGTCTGAGAAACATGAAGGTAGGTTGAAAACAACACAGGGTCAATCACTTCTACACCAGACATGGTGTGTGTCAGAGATCAACTGTACGCTGCCTAAATTAATTCATATCTGACTTTTAGCTAATAACTTCAACATATGGTATCTACTATCCGCACTCACAACTGTAACTGGATTGCTCCTGTGTGGTATCACTTCAGCTATCTGCCTCTGCAGGTGAGTGACACCTTTTTATTTCCAGATTTGTAAGTTAAATCTTGCACCTGCTTTGGTTTTAAACGGTTAATTCACACCATGTTCTTTGTCTTCACATTTCCTTATAACGACTTCCTCCACCCTTCCGTGTTCGTTATTGTAGTGTGACCTTGTAGAGTTTGTTTGTTGCTCTGTTCAACAATAATGTAGATTCTACACTCAGTGAAAATACTTAACAAAGTATCATATTGTAAATCCTCTGTTGCCAGTGGATTACAGGATCATCCTTCATCTTGACCAGAAATCATGAAACAGATGAAGATTATTCACAACATTTTGGAAGTTTCTGAAAAAAGTTACTTTGACTTGTGATTGTTTTGACAATACTTATATAGTTTTACTTACAGTGAATCAGTGTAAATGTTTCATCACAGTTTCTCATTATCAACTATCAACTAGAACAGACTCTGTTGTGTCATCACTGGTTCAACTCTGTCTCTACAGTGAATACTGGACCAGGACCCCAGAGAAGAAACAATATTACAGCAGCACTCTGACTTATGTTCAGTATTGTGTTCATCTGGGAGAAAAGGTCAGAAGTACTTTGTAATGACTCAAACTATCACACTCTTTAGTGTTATTCTGAAGTCCTCTTCTGTTTCCTGTCTGTGAGTTTCTTGGTTTTCCTTTTCTTCCTTGGAGTTTTTACTATTTTTACTTCTGTCCCCTAACAGGTGGCTCCTCCTCAACCCATTAAGTTGTGCAGGACAGAATACAGACAACAGACACCACTCTACAGGTTGAAAGTCTGCAAAGTTGGGGGGGAGAAGGTTTGAATGCGTGTTCTCTACTGAGGCCGACAGTTATGGACATTCATATTGATAAGTAACAAGAGGATACATTGGTCTGTATGTGCAAGTAAGAGGATTTGAAGAGGAATTGATTGTTGTATTTAAATAATTAGTTATGGGTCCTTGAATTTTTTTGATAATCAAGTAAATATTTAAAAAAATAACTTAAGGTCATTTTTCCATTTTTACTTCTTTTGAAACCAGAAACCTTCTTATCAGGCTAACTGTACACTGGCACTGGGTGATATGGCCATAAATATTAACTTATACATTTAATCCTGAAAAGTTTTAAGCTTTTATGATGTTTCTTTGTTTATTTTATTAGCTTCACTTTAATTTTAGCTTTTTATTGCAGGGACATAACTTTCAATATCTGTATTTAAATAAAGTCAAGACATGATATTATCCTGCAGACGAATGATTGAAGGCGGAGATAAAATGCTTCTAATACTTTAATGCAATCATACAATTTAGAGTTCTATTAAATCTGTTGGCGTCACAAATTTTCTTTACAAACTGTCTTGTACAAATGTGCTCTATATCTTTTTTGTGTTATTTCTCTTCATGTCTTCTCACTGTTGACATTGTTTATTGTTAAATGACTCTATATTTCAAAATACAGACCATCTTAATTTAGTTGCAATTCCATGTCTTTATATGATCAGTAATATGTATGGTTTTATCATTAATATGCTGTAGTGTGTTGTTGTGCTGTCTGCCCGGCATTATGAGCTCTCCAATAAACTACTACATCCTCACATTGTTTGCTGTAATGTGAATCAAAAGTCTTACCGTTGTGCATTATCTTATAAGCTTTTCACTGTTAGCTCTGTGGCCTCATTACTCTAGAGGTCTGTGATGGATTTGCACAGAGTTTCTTCAATAATAATGAATTTGGTTCAAATGGACTGAAATCAAATCAAGTTGTTTTTTCACTTCTATCTCCTGGAACCTGTGTGTGTCTTATCTGTAAGTTTGGACCTGCTGAAAACAGGAATCAGCAAGTTTGAAGTCACACTCTGTGGGTTAAAGTGGCATAAGCTTTTCTTACATTTGATTTCCTTGCTGTGGAACGTGTCTGTTATGCTCATTAAGAAAATTCAGTCATTTTTAGTATCAATGAATGTAATTTTTGATAATTATAAAGAATTACTGAAGTTTAGTTGTAGTTCTGAATTGATGTTTAATAATTTTAGCTATTAAAAAATACTGATGTTCTCTATGAAAGGTGTGGCATTTGTTTTGCGCTGATCTTCACCAGCAACTAACCACTTATCTTCTCTGCACCAACACCAAAACATTTAAGGGCTGATAGTGACATTTCTTTAATCTTTCCCAGCCTGAAGGTCATCGTGCTTTGCCAAAAGCAACCAGCTCTTCTCTATCTACACTTCAGCTGCTGCTTGCGTGACATGTCTTAACAGGTACAGTGGAGATCAGTATCTCCGAGGCGTTGTTATTTTTCTCCCTCTAAATGTATTTTCTATGTATTTGCTCTAATTTATGTTGGCTGATTGTTTCCTTCTTTTTTTTTTTTTTATTTGGGTTTGATCCAGATGAGCACAGGAACATACTGTTGCCCAGAGGAGACCCCGTAAGTTGACTTGCAACGTGCCCTTGATAAAAACGTAAACACTAAATCAACTGGACCAAAAGACAGATTTTATTTTTTCTAATTCCATTTTCTCTCCAGTTCGGACTGGCGGAAATTTCTCGTCTGATACTGTGAGAATAGACTCTTGTTTTCCTTCAACCCTGAATATTTTTAGTGCTCAGCATAACGACGCAGGACTCTATAGGTGTCAAGTAACTGGTAAAAATGGCACCTGCACTATTACATGGAATTTAACCTTGTCTGAGAAACACGAAGGTAGGTTGTAGAACAACAACAGGGCCAATCATCTCTACTCCAGATGTAGTTGCTTTTCTAGCCTAAATTAGTATTATATCTTGGACTTTTTTAGTTAGCAGGAAGCATCTACATCCACTTGTGGTATCTTCATTTCCATTGTATGACAACTGTAACTGGATTCCTCTGTTGCATCACACCTACAGCCTCTCTGTCACTGCTGGTGAGTTGATAAGTTTCATTATGTTTAAGTTTTAATTGTTACAAAAGTTAAATCTGGCACCTGCTTTGGTTTTCAAGGGTTAAATTCAAACCACGTTCCTTGTCTTCACATTTCCTTATAACGACTCCACCCTTCCATGTTTGTCATTGTAGTATGACCACAGAGTTTGTTTGTTGCTCTGTTAAACAACTTTTCTGATGAAAAGTTACTTTTAGTTTTAATAGTATTTGACAATACTTCTATACTTTTACCTATATAGGATACTTTTGCTTGTAAACAGTGCACCAGTGTAAAACATTATTATGTTTCATCATAGTGTCTAACTATATCTTGCATATTAATGCCTGAAACAACTGGAATACGCTTGTGTGTCACTGGTTTCAACTCTGTCTCTGCAGTGAATACTGGACCAGGACCACAGAGAAGAAACAATGTGACTAGCATGCACTCTGACTTATGTTCAGTATTGTGTTCATTTGGGAGAAAAGGTCAGAAGTACTTTGTAATGACTCAAACTATCACACTCTTTTGTGTTTTTTCTGAATTCTCTACTGTTTCCTGTCTGTGAGTTTCTTGGTTTTCCTTTTCTTCCTTGGAGTTTTTTTTTACTATTTTTACTTCTGCCCCCTACAGGTGGCTCCTCCTCACCCCCTAAGTTGTGCAGAATACAGATGACTCACAAATGGACGCAGTCAGCAAGTTGAGAGTTAAATGCATGGAAGTCGTGCAGACAACAGACACACTCAACAGGTTGAAAGTTAAATGCATGGTCTCTACTGAGCTGAGAATTATGAAGTTCATAATAAGTAACATTAAATTAACGGGGGGGCCCCCCATAGGACAAGATAAGAAAAATTCTTTATAGGCATTGATAGAGTTTGTTAATCTTTTTTACTAACTTTAATGCATTAGTTTTGTTGAATGTATCTTCTTCTGTAGCGATTATACACTTATACAAATATGTTTCTATGGGTAGTAAAATTATATTCAGATTTTGCCAATAAACCTTGCAGAAGACAGATATTATGCAAAGTGTTCCTGCCAGGTATTCCCATAGCTCCACCTATTTTCATTTTTTGTCTGCACAAATATGTGGTAACACTATGTTAATTCTAATCTCTTTTTTAATGTTTGTAGATTCTTCAGTGATAAATAAAAATAATATTATTCAGTAATCTTGTTTTGGAGTGGTGATGGTTGGGTTTTCTTAAAGGTCAAAGTTTACTTTATTTATAAGCTCTCTGGTAAAATTTAGTTTGCAGTGAATCACATGGACATTGATTAGGACAAACAGCATAGTAAACGTGCAACAGGACAAAGTGACAACAGCGCTCGGGAGGTAAGAGATTAAAATTAATCAAATAAGACCAATTTATTAACTCAATAAAACCAAATAAAAACCAACAGCTTTCAAGGTTTCTTCCCCATGTTAATGTGACCGATGGCTGCTGGGATAAAACTATTTTTGTATCGCTCAGTTTTACAGGCTGGATCTTTTAAATCAAGACAGCAATGCCTGAAGCATCAAAATACTTTTCCCTTTACCCTTTTAGATCAATAGAACAGTTTAAGTTTCCTTTAACCAACCAATAATGAAATGTGTAGGTGTAATTTTTAATCAAAAGATGATGTCTAATTTTTAATCAAAAGAGTACTTTTAACCCTTTCTGTTCCTTCACATCAATGAAATGAATTGTTTTTAATTTGAACTCAAACTCAAGCTTTTTAATGTTATGAATTTATTTTCAAAGTTTTGAAATTTAGATACATGCTGTAACGCCACCATCACCACCATCAAACACTGTCCAAAGACAGCTGAATATTTGAAAGTCAATGATGTGTCATCATGTCTGAGGCAAGAACTAAACACATGATCTCATGATCAGTAAACCTTTACTCTGCCACTAGGCCTCCGAGAGCCAGGAACAACATCAGTTCTATACTGTCATAAATGAAAGCTATTTGAATGCCAGCTGGAAGTCTTGTGAAAATTTTACCAGAAACATGTTAACATAAACCGAGAGAGAAAGACAAAGAGGTAAAGAGACAGATCAGTTGGAAAATGCACCAACAAGGTTATTGAAGTGAGATGTGAACCCACAATGATGCCAAGCTGACACCATACACACTGAGCTACAGTGAGACTGTTTAACAGGGATTTTGCACTGTGATCAATTTGATGTTATTCAATGATGGCTGAAAGCCAAGCAAAATGCTAGAAAATGAGACTGACCAAGTGGTAGTAGTTAAAGTTCAAAGAGGCTGATACATGAACAAAGTTGTCATGGTGGGGTTCAAACCATTGACCTTGCGGTTGGGAAGCAGCCACCTTACCGCTGGACTATAGGAATACTTGAGAAAATCAGAGGTTGAGACTTTTATGAATGTGAGATTTTTCATTGATTCACACTAATAATAATAAAGAAAATGGCGGACACAAACAACAATAGTGTGAATGCTGAAAGAAAATGGCGGACACGAACAACATTCAGCATTCACACTAATAATATGGTCAATGGTTGGTGCTGGGGCAAGTTTTTTTGTTTCCTTTTTAAATTTAAAGGCATGCTGTGACACTAGCATTGAGGACATCTGGTATTTTAATGTGTCCTCAATTGGGACTTGACCCACAACCTTTGACATCAAGAACCAGCACCTATCTCACTGAGCTAATTGTCTTGAAGTGAGACCTGGTGTGTTGCTTCTCAAATACACTCAGGGAGTCACCGACCGGGCAGCATCTGTCGTAGCAGTTGTCATAGCAGATTTTGAAAATTGTCAAAATGTCACAAATTGTATTATCTAAACAAAAGTCTGATAAAACATAAATTGCATCTAGACAGCATGGAAATGTTGGTGATTTGTTTTTAACTCTAAGTGTTTTGCTTCATAAGAGAAATTCTGATGTTTAAAAATGCCACTCTTACATTGACCACAGTTGTTCCCATGAGAGCAGAATTCAAAATGTTCTCAAAAATTTAGATTTTGAGATAAAATTCTGATATTTGCCAAACTTCATCAACCCGACTCCAAAACATTCTTGATTTTTTTCAGGAAGATTGAAATGTATTTAGCAAGAGTTTGATTGTAAATGTTTACAGTCAAACGTTTTCATGCACTGTAGGCTCAATTTTTGCTTAATCAAAAATCTGTGTGGATCGTTTGTGGAGGACAGTCTGAAGATGCTCTCTGGCAAGTTTTGTGTCAATCGAGCAAAAATTGTGGGAGGGGATAGGTTTTATAAGTTTTACAGATTTTGAAAAAAACAGAGTGATGGACTTCATAATTTGTAATGAGTTTAAGTGGACAAAAGTTTCAGCAGTATTGGGGCGACATTTTGGTGAAATTTCAAAACTGTAGCATCTACCGTTGCTTCGGTAGAAATGTTTAAAGTTTTTAAATTTAAACGCTGGAGTTGAGTTAATCTGGCATGGGGTCGAACATTTCTGTGAAGTTTTTTTCACTGATTATGCATGGGAAGTAGGGACTTCCTAGGAAGAAGAAAGAAGAAAGAAGAACACTGAGAAAAACAATAGGGTCCTGGCAGCTGATGCTGCCCCGGGGCTGTTTTGGCGTGTAGCTAATCGAAAGGACCACAGGCACGCCCGGTCATTATTCGTCAGACTCCTGACGTCGGTAGTCATCCTGATCCACAGCAGATGGACCGACGGTAGGATGAATACTTTCACTTTGTTTAGCGTCGCGCCGATAACCACATGAACAGCAGCAGAGACCTAGGCTACTACAGCAAAAGAAGTAGGACAGAGTAGCCTAACGATCACTCGGCTCTCTCTCGGTCAGGGAGGACGTGAAAGAGTATGATGAAAGTTTGTGGTGGGTGGGGGGGGGGGATGTCAAGTGTTTTCACGCATTGTCATCGCCTGCGTATTTCTCTAATGCGTGACTCGTCTGATGCAGAGCTGCTGGGACGGTAGGATGGATTAATGCTCTCACTTCATGTAAGTCAATGATGACTCAATGTCGCAGTTCTGAAGATCAACGACCTGCCAAGTTTAGAATGTAGCATTTTAACATTACTTCATCTCTTGTTAAGACAGTGTAGGCTACGGGAGTTTTCCCTCTGTTGCACTTCCTTGGCCCTCCTGGTCCTGACTCCTCTACGACGCAGCCGTCTGCCTCTAAAGCTGTGCAGAGGGGTGTTGGGTTAAGTCAAATGAACTTTTGAAGATGCAGTAACAGAAACTGCCTTGTGGTGTCGCTCCAGACTGTTTCATAACATAGCCTACCTATGCCCAGGGAGGATTTACACAATAATAATACATCCATGGGATTTACACATACGTTACAGACAATGACACCTCTGCTGACTAGTAGCACCAAACAATAAAATGCTGATACATTTAAGCCTCAGTCAAAATCTGCATAGTGATACCAGTTCTAGTTTTACGCCCCTGCTGCCATAGATCTTTTACACTGTACTTCACATGTTGCTTTCCAATAGCCTGATGAGATTTCATGTAGGTGGTCGCAGGAACTGAGGCACTCAGAGTTGACAATGATTTTTTTTTCTTTTTTTAAAAGCCTTTATTTCAGCATGGCCATTCAGATTAAAAACTTGCCGATGCATTGTGGCCACAGGCCGTCATCAGGGCTGGTAAGGCTTTTTATCATGAGTGCCTCAGTTCCTGCAACCACCTAAAATTTTAATCCCCACTGAAGAGCACCAGAGGTAGAGACTAACAAACAATCAGTACCAATGCAGCACTCCAGGCCTGTTTTTTGATTGAGATTTCATGTATCTTACAGATGTCCAGGTGACAAGACGATACCTAACCGTGGTGGAAGGGGCAACTGTAGTCTTACCCTGCAAACTCACTGACACTGCTGAGACCCTCACCCAGATTTCATGGCAAAGGAGGACTAGAAGAAAACCTCAGAATGACAATTTCTGTGAAATTGAAAGAAAGTCTGTCAATAGACATGATGATAGGTTAACTTCATTGGAAACTTGAATGAGAAGAATGGATCCCTCCAGTTATCTGATGTCACTGGAAATTACAAGGCTGAAGTACAAACTGTGCTTGGTATGATGCAATACAGCATTTGTTCCAAAGAAAAATCGCTCTTTATTTTGTGTGTGCAACAGATATAGTGTCTTGTTTTCACCATCTGTCTTTCCTGTTAAAGGGATAGTTCAACATTTTGGCAAATTGGCCCATTGCCATAATCGCTATAGTCATAGCAGTAGGTTCATTACATTTAATTGTAGGTGTAAGCTATTTTCAGTACGGCGGAGCGCAGCAGCTAGCTGCTCAGAGCTACGCTATGGAGGCTAAGGGAATTTCTTGGTTTCCCTCATTAAACTCATCAAATTCAACATCCCAAAACTCCACAGCGCTTTTGTAGACAAGTTGTGACCTGCACAACCACCACGCTATGAGATAATGACGGAACGATACGAAACAGAGCCGTTTTCGAGGTAAATACAGGGTAAATACGGAGACTGCTTGCTGAAAAACTGTCCGCGTGCAGGTCACAACTTGTCTACAAAAGCGCTGTGGAGTTGTTGGATTGTGTATTTGATGAGTTTAATGAGGGAAACCAAGAAATTCCCTTAGCCTCCATAGCGTAGCTCTGAGCAGCCTGCTGCTGCGCTCCGCTGTACTAAAAATAGCTTACACCTACAATTAAAGGTAACGAACCTACTGCTATGACTATAGCAATTATGGCAATGGGCCAATTTGCCAAAATGTTGAACTATCCCTTTAATACTTTGTGTATGGTATTCTCATAGTGCCGCAGTCACAAAAGTGAGTAAACAAAAGTGAGTAAAAGTGAGTGAAAATGTCCACATTGTGTCATTTTTTTTGTGTGGCTTCTATTTTTTCCATCACTGCCTCAACTGTCTTGGGCATGGAGTTCACTAGAGCTTCACAGGTTACCACTGGAAACCTCTTCCACTCCTCCATGATGACATCATGGAGCTGGTGGAGGTTAGACACCTGGCGCTCCTCCACCTTCCACTTGAGGATGTCCCACAGATGCAGGGTTTTAGGTCTGGAGACATGTTGGACAGTCCATCACCTTTACCCTCAGTGTCTTTAGCAAGGCAGTGGTCGTCTTGGAGGTGTGTTTGGGATCGTTATCTTGTTGGACTACTGCCCTGGGCCCAGTTTCTGAAGGGAGAGGATCATGCTCTGCTTCAGTATGTCACAGTAGGGTTAGGGGACAGGCAGTCTGCCTCTCAGTGCTCAGACCATACGCCGCACACTGCATCCAATTGGTCTGCATGGCTGTCGTCCCAGAAGGAAGCCTCTTCTAAAGATGATGCACTAGAAAGCCCTCAAAGTTTGCTGAAGACAAGCAGACTGGGGACATGGATTACTGGAAACATGTCCTGTGGTTGGATGAGACCAAGACAAACCATTTTGGTTCAGATGGTGTCAAGCGTGTGTGGCAGCAACCAGATGAGGAGTACAGGGACAAGTGTGTCTTGCCTGTGGTCAAGCATAGTGGTGGGGGTGTCATGGTTTGGGGCTGCATGGGTGCTGCCAGCACTGGGGAGCTACAGTTCATTGAGGGAACCATGAACGCCAACATGTACTGTGACACACTGAAGCAGAGCATGATCCCCTCCCTTCAGAAACTGGGCCCAGGGCAGTAGTCCAACATGATAACGACCCCAAACACACCTCCAAGACGACCACTGCCTTGCTAAGACACTGAGGGTGAAGGTGATGGACTGTCCAACATGTCTCCAGACCTAAACCCTGTTGATCATCTGTGGGGCATCCTCAAGTGGAAGGTGGAGGAGCGCAAGGTGTCTAACCTCCACCAGCTCTGTGATGTCATCATGGAGTAGTGGAAGAGGTTCTCCAGTGAACTCCATGCCCAAGACAGTTACGGCAGTGCTGGGAAAAAAAATGGTAGCCACACAAAAAAATGACACTTTGAGCACAATTTGGACATTTTCACTTAGGGTTGTACCCACTTTCCTTGCCAGCGTTTTAGACAGAAATGGCTGTGTTGAGTTATTTTGAAGGAACAGCAAATTTACACACAAATTTACAAGCTGTACACTGACTACTTTACATTGTGTCAAAGTGTCATATCAGTGTTGTCTCATGAAAAGATATAATATAATATTTTAAAAAATGTGAGGGGTGTACTCACTTTTGTGAGATACTGTATATAAAACACATCCTCTCGCAGGTCGCATTGTGTGAAATGCACTGAATTGGCACTTAAGCCGTTTTTTTTGTTTCTTTTTTTATTTCTTTACTTGGCCGGGTTTTCTCTGCTCCACTGTGTGCTGTCTCTATGTTGTGGAGCATGCGCACATGCATTGTCCAGTTTCAAGTCAGATTAAGGCGTATACATGCTGAAGAAAGTAAATTTCCAATCGCATTACACTTACTGTAAGGTGTAGCCGCACTATACCTGACTAAATCGTGGAGTGTTGTGTCGCTTTCATTGAAAATACATTGGGGTGCGCCGTTGGGTGTCGCCTGGTGGGTTATTTTAGCATTTTTATTTAAATGTTGCCTATTTTATAGGCACACTCTACAAAATATAGAATTATAACTAAAGCTTTTATCCGTCAGAGTTTTTCTATATGTTTATTTACGTATCATCCAAGAATCAAGAGCAAGAATTATAGCTTGAAACTTAGTCATTGACCTTTGGCAAAGCAAATGTGAAAAGAAGAACATACACTCAGAGCGATGCTCAGTATATTTTTTAAATATTAAAAAAAAAGAAAAGAAATATACCTGTAAGTATGCTAAGTAGCCAGCAGGTGGCAAAGTTTGAATGAATGTTGATGGAAACAGGGGAAAACCCATGATGTGTTACAGCTAAGCCTGCAGATTCATAGAGATGCTTTTAATGCTTCAATACTGACACGTAATTGCTAATTTTACATTTTTGGACAAACAATCACCTGTGAATTTTTGTTGTTGTGTGCGGGTCAGTAAGTTTTCCTTTCTTCATTATGTGAAAAATGAGAGAACTGTTCCCAAATAGTATGCACCCTGTCTATTTTTATCTCTACAAAGCTGGAACAGTGTCTCTCTTATTAAGGGACATTCCTCTGTGTTGAGGTCACCCAAGGACAGTCACTGCAATACAGTACGCACAGTATTTGGTTGGCACATTGTCTTTTCTGGGTCAGACATGACCTTTTAACATTGTGTGATGTTTTTGGTCCAAAGAGTGAAGCAGTTTTGTTTTGCTGTGTTGCAGTCAGGTTGGCTTTGTTCTTTTGTGTAGTAACGTTTCTGTTAGTACTGTAAGCTCTGACCATGTAAATTAAGGAGGAGGACCTTAACAATGCTGCTTTTATGTGAACAGGGCACACTGCCAGGAGTTTGATTGTGTTAAGTATGCAAAAAGTTTTGTTGGATTTTGCACTATTTTGTTATTCAAAAAAAAAAACAAAAAAAAAACGCAATACATGCATGATCCAAGAAAAGAGAAAGAAGGAAAGTGCGGAGAGTGCAATAAATAGTTATAATACAAGTTCAAATAAAAACATACTAAAAACTAAGGGATGTTGATTTAAGCCAGGTGGACAGGCAAACCGGATAGGATTGATGTGATTGATATGATTGACTGATTGATGGGTTGATGGGCAGGGGATCCACAGCCATGGCCTCCCCCCTGCACCACATAGGGGAAGGGTTACCAGAGTGGTAATGCCAGGAACCATCCCCTCCACCCGACCGAGGTCAGATGGTGGGGTGGGAGGGGTAGTGGATCCGCAGCAGTAGGCCCCCACACTACCCTGGAGAGGGGGGGGGGGGGGGGCTCTGCCACAAGAGGTGTTGGTTTGTTTATTTAGTAATGAGATGGAGGTAGGAATGAAGGAGTGTTCAAAACAGTTGGTCCTACACCGGCTGGCTGTATACCTCCCCACTCTTGAAAGAGGACGTAACATACACTGTCAACTGGAATCATCCTTGGTTTGCATTGCTTGTGCCTGACTGCAAAGCCATACTTTTTATCCTGTGCTGATCCAGTGCCTATACTTAAAATTCCTGTTTTTATTTTTAGGCATGGGTCACATTGAGTTCAGATAAACTAAACAGATTTGTTACAGTGTCTTCCTCGGTTTTTCATGAAACTTGGAAGTCAAACATGAACATATTGCCACAACTTTCAGGAGCACAAAAGGGATGTGGTACAAAAAAGAGTTTGACAAGGAGAAAACAGTGAATCATCAGAAATGACAATGCGCTGAAGACTAAATCTGACAGTAACGTCAACTTAAATGTCCAGAAGTAGCACTGTGTTGCCTGTATGGCTATGTGAATTGACTGATGTTATGTGGACCGCTATAGTTTCTTAGTCTTTTGAACTAGAAACCTTATTCATTTTTGCCGTTGCCTAATTGTGATCTGCGATTCTGGAAACCAACCACACATTGAAGACGTGTTTGAAAATGTAATTTCAATAGCCTACTGTCATTATAGGGATGAGATCAGACGACCCACAAATCAACTTTAGTTTTGGGTAGTTCGTGAATAATCCGTTCTCACATATATAGCCTACTGGATTACTTTTTAATATAGCCTATTTATATTTTATATATATTTTTGGTAGCACTACATAATACGGCCCGCGACTTACAGCGTACCTACCGCTCTCTTGCCGCGTAGGTTGCCGCTTATTCACACAAGTACTGAGTAACTGCAGCTCACTTTCCCCCCTGTTTCCCCCGTGCATTTACAGTGTAACTAGGCTGCGTCTTAGCGCGTAATTTACATCCTGCTTCACACCAACTTCCACAGAAGTAGGGGGTAACTCTCGCTGTTTTACAGTTTAACTAGGCTGCGTCTTGGCACGTAACTCCTGTCCTACTTTACACCAAATTACACAGTAACTCTCGCTCACTCCGCCACTAATTACCCCGCATTTTACAGTATAACTAGGCTGTGTCTTAGAGCGTAACTCCCGTACAATTACGTCCTACTTTCCCCGGACTTACAGTGTAACTCCTGCCAGGTACATTAGAAATTAAATAGTCTACTGTACAATATGAGCACAGTTGCAAACCATGTTTTCCAAAAGTGTCAGCAGCGACATTTCACCCTATTTCAGAGATTTATTATTCATTTATTTAATTGTATGGTTTGGAATAGGTGAGAAATGGGTATAGAGTGTGGACATTTTCCAATACAGTAACAGGCTGGCTGGTAGCAAACTTACCTCTCTAAAATGCACATCTATGAAAGTCTAGTTCTGTCATCCAAGGGCAAAACACAAACAAACAAACAAATACAATTATACATCCACAATAATGAGTCATTCGAGAGTTAGAAAATGTTTTTATTATTTATTAACCAGAAAACACATGACACATCCACTTCCATGATCATTCATAAACTTTAAGTGGGCCTACAGTAAGTAGCCTACTGTAAGTGAGCACTGTTACCCCTCCTTAGTCTGCACCTATACAGTAGCTGTCATGCACCTACACACACTTGTCTTAGAGTTACCCAGTAACTAGAGGGTAACGGGCTGTATTAGAAAGTAATGGCTGTTACTCCCTCCTTACGCTGCACCTGTACAGTAGCTGTCATGCACCTACACACTACTTGTCTTAGAGTTACCCAGTAACTAGAGGTAACGGGCTGTATTATAAAGTAATGGCTGTTACTCCCTCCTTACGCTGCACCTGTACAGTAGCTGTCATGCACCTACACACTACTTGTCTTAGAGTTACCCAGTAACTAGAGGGTAACGGGCTGTATTATAAAGTAATGGCTGTTACTCCCTCCTTACGCTGCACCTATACAGTAGCTGTCATGCACCTACACACTACTTGTCTTAGAGTTACCCAGTAAGTAGAGGGTAACGGGCTGTATTATAAAGTAATGGCTGTTACTCCCTCCTTACGCTGCACCTATACAGTAGCTGTCATGCACCTACACACTACTTGTCTTAGAGTTACCCAGTAAGTAGAGGGTAACGGGCTGTATTATAAAGTAATGGCTGTTACTCCCTCCTTACGCTGCACCTATACAGTAGCTGTCATGCACCTACACACTACTTGTCTTAGAGTTACCCAGTAACTAGAGGGTAACGGGCTGTATTATAAAGTAATGGCTGTTACTCCCTCCTTACGCTGCACCTATACAGTAGCTGTCATGCACCTACACACTACTTGTCTTAGAGTTACCCAGTAAGTAGAGGGTAACGGGCTGTATACAGTAGCTGTCATGCACCTACACACTACTTGTCTTAGAGTTACCCAGTAAGTAGAGGGTAACGGGCTGTATTATAAAGTAATGGCTGTTACTCCCTCCTTACGCTGCACCTATACAGTAGCTGTCATGCACCTACACACTACTTGTCTTAGAGTTACCCAGTAAGTAGAGGGTAACGGGCTGTATTATAAAGTAATGGCTGTTACTCCCTCCTTACGCTGCACCTATACAGTAGCTGTCATGCACCTACACACTACTTGTCTTAGAGTTACCCAGTAACTAGAGGGTAACGGGCTGTATTATAAAGTAATGGCTGTTACTCCCTCCTTACGCTGCACCTATACAGTAGCTGTCATGCACCTACACACTACTTGTCTTAGAGTTACCCAGTAACTAGAGGGTAACGGGCTGTATTATAAAGTAATGGCTGTTACTCCCTCCTTACGCTGCACCTATACAGTAGCTGTCATGCACCTACACACTACTTGTCTTAGAGTTACCCAGTAACTAGAGGGTAACGGGCTGAATTATAAAGTAATGGCTGTTACTCCCTCCTTACGCTGCACCTGTACAGTAGCTGTCATGCACCTACACACTACTTGTCTTAGAGTTACCCAGTAACTAGAGGGTAACGGGCTGTATTATAAAGTAATGGCTGTTACTCCCTCCTTACGCTGCACCTGTACAGTAGCTGTCATGCACCTA
The DNA here is from genome assembly GCF_045865225.1 of Trachurus japonicus. NCBI lineage: Eukaryota > Metazoa > Chordata > Actinopteri > Carangiformes > Carangidae > Trachurus > Trachurus japonicus. The sequence continues at coordinate 59,654 of NW_028220724.1, read as the reverse complement.
CACACTACTTGTCTTAGAGTTACCCAGTAACTAGAGGGTAACGGGCTGTATTATAAAGTAATGGCTGTTACTCCCTCCTTACGCTGCACCTATACAGTAGCTGTCATGCACCTACACACTACTTGTCTTAGAGTTACCCAGTAACTAGAGGGTAACGGGCTGTATTATAAAGTAATGGCTGTTACTCCCTCCTTACGCTGCACCTGTACAGTAGCTGTCATGCACCTACACACTACTTGTCTTAGAGTTACCCAGTAACTAGAGGGTAACGGGCTGTATTATAAAGTAATGGCTGTTACTCCTCCTTACCCCTGTACAGTAGCTGTCATGCACCTACACACTACTTGTCTTAGGTTACCCAGTAACTAGAGGGTAACGGGCTGTATTATAAAGTAATGGCTGTTACTCCCTCCTTACGCTGCACCTATACATACTGTCATGCACCTACACTACTTGTCTTAGAGTTACCCAGTAACTAGAGGGTAACGGGCTGTATTATAAAGTAATGGCTGTTACTCCCTCCTTACGCTGCACCTGTACAGTAGCTGTCATGCACCTACACACTACTTGTCTTAGAGTTACCCAGTAACTAGAGGGTAACGGGCTGTATTATAAAGTAATGGCTGTTACTCCCTCCTTACGCTGCACCTGTACAGTAGCTGTCATGCACCTACACACTACTTGTCTTAGAGTTACCCAGTAACTAGAGGTAACGGGCTGTATTATAAAGTAATGGCTGTTACTCCCTCCTTACGCTGCACCTGTACAGTAGCTGTCATGCACCTACACCACTACTTGTCTTAGAGTTACCCAGTAACTAGAGGGTAACGGGCTGTATTATAAAGTAATGGCTGTTTACTCCCTCCTTACGCTGCACCTATACAGTAGCTGTCATGCACCTACACACTACTTGTCTTAGAGTTACCCAGTAACTAGAGGGTAACGGGCTGTATTATAAAGTAATGGCTGTTACTCCCTCCTTACGCTGCACCTGTACAGTAGCTGTCATGCACCTACACACTACTTGTCTTAGAGTTACCCAGTAACTAGAGGGTAACGGGCTGTATTATAAAGTAATGGCTGTTACTCCCTCCTTACGCTGCACCTGTACAGTAGCTGTCATGCACCTACACACTACTTGTCTTAGAGTTACCCAGTAACTAGAGGGTAACGGGCTGTATTATAAAGTAATGGCTGTTACTCCCTCCTTACGCTGCACCTATACAGTAGCTGTCATGCACCTACACACTACTTGTCTTAGAGTTACCCAGTAACTAGAGGGTAACGGGCTGTATTATAAAGTAATGGCTGTTACTCCCTCCTTACGCTGCACCTATACAGTAGCTGTCATGCACCTACACACTACTTGTCTTAGAGTTACCCAGTAACTAGAGGGTAACGGGCTGTATTATAAAGTAATGGCTGTTACTCCCTCCTTACGCTGCACCTATACAGTAGCTGTCATGCACCTACACACTACTTGTCTTAGAGTTACCCAGTAACTAGAGGGTAACGGGCTGTATTATAAAGTAATGGCTGTTACTCCCTCCTTACGCTGCACCTATACAGTAGCTGTCATGCACCTACACACTACTTGTCTTAGAGTTACCCAGTAACTAGAGGGTAACGGGCTGTATTATAAAGTAATGGCTGTTACTCCCTCCTTACGCTGCACCTGTACAGTAGCTGTCATGCACCTACACACTACTTGTCTTAGAGTTACCCAGTAACTAGAGGGTAACGGGCTGTATTATAAAGTAATGGCTGTTACTCCCTCCTTACGCTGCACCTATACAGTAGCTGTCATGCACCTACACACTACTTGTCTTAGAGTTACCCAGTAACTAGAGGGTAACGGGCTGTATTATAAAGTAATGGCTGTTACTCCCTCCTTACGCTGCACCTACAGTCTAATACCACTGTAATTACTGTCCAAGTAGAGCCAGTGAGTTAGAACACAGTCAGCCTTCTTAAATGTGTCACGAGATAACATCATCTGAAAGTACAGTAATATAAAGACAAAACTAACTTCAGTGTCCCTGAAAACAATTAAATAACAGATTTCTAATGGCTGTTGTTATTAACATTTATGTTCAGTGTTGAACCTTTATTGAGATCCGTTTGGTCCTTCTAAGTCTAAAATAATTAGTGAAGTCAGTTTCATTTGACAAATGTGCTTTCTAAGTTAGAAGTCAAGTGGAAAAGATCATTGTGACACTACTATCACACTAGATTGTGACACCCAGTGATGGAGATGGAAGAATGTATGGGCTGCTCCGGTTAAAAGGTTATCTTGATCCAAGTCCTTGGGTCAAGGCTGAGATGAGGGTCATGGGTGGCTCGCCATCTCCCTCGTCAGGTAGAAACTCAAGTCGTAATTTTCCACAGGATCTCCAAAAGAAAATCATCACCTGTGCAGAAAGAGAGGTATTATTATGTAGCATCATCAACTGCATTTTCTTTGTGTGGTCATTATCATTATCATTATCATTATCACGTGAGTACATCGCAGTAACAAAAAGTGAGATTCAAGCCCTAACAAGTGAATTGTATTGATACTACCGGTAGGCTATTTAATTTTAAACTACAAAGTTATTGTTTTTAAACATTCTTAACTTTTTGACTATGGATAACAAAACATATTTCGAAAATGTAGGCTACACAGTGTTACACTTGGCTATTCATTGTCAAATAACAGTCATGACCCAACTATAATGATGCTATGTAATACAGTACACTCACACAAATACAAAATACAAGGGGCCTCGAGACGAAACAAATGCAGCACGTAGGTTACGGGTAGGTGGTGAACCGAACAGTAACCAATGCCAAGTGTAGCCTATGGGAAACACACACACACACACACACGACTGGCGTCTTCTGGAGCACAAGCTAACATCGCTAGCAGCGTTAGCATCAACTCACCACGACGTTGATAAACGAACTCAGGTCCTCGGTCCCTCCCTCGCGTCCCCTGCGAGTTTAAATGGGAGTGTTATCTTTGTGTTTACAGCTTTAGTCCTTCTTTTAGTTCTTTTTACAGTCTATGCTTTAGTCCTCAACGTAGACATTGTGTAACGTTAATTTCACTTGTTTCCCTCCGTAGTCTAAGCGGCGGCTGCGCCTCAGCTGCTCTATGATCCCCGGCCTCGCCAAGGGGTGGTACTTCCTGGCTTAACCAATGTGAAATGTGCACCCACTGTTTGACCAATGACTGCTGGTCTAAGCAGAGCGGCAGTGACTGACACCTTGTTTGATCAATGACACTATCCAGAGCGATCTAGTGCTTGACAGTTAAAAACGTAAAGACAAACAAACAAACAAACAAACATTCAAGCAACCTTAAAACAAGTGAGGGGATTATAAAGGAATTTTGTAATAAAATAACTCAGGGCTACCTAACAATGTCAAACATTACATGAACTATGTCCCTCTGATGGCACAGCAAGGGATCCGGGATTATGTGGTCTGTTCAATTCACTTCTGTGTCACAAAATAACACTGTGCAACATGTCATCATCACACTGTCTTAGCATAAAATAAGAAAAATATAACATATTTAGATTCAACATTTTATTTTTAAACACACAGAACTGTCCAGCAAAACAATGACATAACTTTTATAATTAAACAATGTAAAAAACAATAAAAACAAGAACAAGAACAAGAAAACTATTATTTATAGTTTTTTATAGTAATTTCTTTTTAACATCCATATTATTTCTTTGCCTTCTTTTTGGGTTTCTTCTTATTGCTCTTTTTGCTCTTCTTCCTTCTCTTTTCCTTCTTTCTTTTCTTTTTTTTATCCTCCTCTGACAAAGAGGTCAGTGAAGAGGAAGATGGAGAAGCTGCCGTCCTCTTATTTGGTACTATTTCAGAAAGAGACAAAGACCACAAAATAAATTTATTTTTCAGAAGTAGGGAGGTGGGTGGGGTGGGGGGCTATCAAGCTTAGTGGCAAGAACTGCCATTTTTAAGATACAGTGCAGTAAACCTTGGGTAATTGTGAAATACATCTGCAATTTAGCCCAAGTACCGAGCTAAGTTTTAATAAGTTTGCTAGCAGTAGATAATGGTTGAACATACACAGTGATTTCCAGGACTGGAGTGAGTACCAGTTCTAACAGTTAGCCTGTTACCTAAATTTTTTTTTGATTTATGAGTTATCTGGCTTTAGCAAATTTATATTTCATTATGATCACTTATGTACTTTGTTTTACTGTAAGAGGAAAAATAAATTTCAGACAAATGGGTTCTTTTTTTCTTTTTGATCTGTCAATATAACACATTTCATAATAGAAAATTACCATTTATCTTCTGTCTAGTCACAAACAATAACAGAATGTAACATCAAACAATCATGGAAAAACCTAAAATGAATTCATTTAAGACCTGTCAGCTGTAGTTGTAAACATACTTAGGAAAAGCTACACAAAGTAGGCTTTTATTTATTAGTGATGGTATGAAGAAACTGTTAAGTCTATGATTACTGTATGAATGTGACATAAAATGTATGGTCAGAGCATATAAATATGGACAACATACACAAAGTGGAATTAATGTACCAGTATCTTATTTTCAGGAGCTACCATCTAGCTTGTGTGACAACATTACAGGGCAGAGTAAGCAGAGGATGATGGCCAGTTAGCCATCTCACAGCTTGACTGAGATTTGAGAGAGGCTGTCACAGATGTCATTCTTGTCTCATTTCCTTGTTATTTTATTTTTTTCTAAAAAAAAAAAAAACACAAACAGAAAATGTGCACAGGAAAAAAACCTGTGTTCACTTTGTTAGTTTTTAACTTAGCTCATGTCACATCTACTTAGATGGATCTATGACCAATACTAGGGCTGCACGATTATGGCCAAAATGATAATCACGATTATTTTTGTCAATATTGAAAGCACGATTATTAATCACGATTATACATTATGTTAGATAAAACATGTTTTTATTGCACATTCTTGAAACAAACAATATGTGAACAAGGCTTTCAGTTAAAAATAAAACGTAAAATAAAAATAAATAATAAAATAAAATTTACCCAAGACAAAGGGCTAGCGAAAAATAAATGCCAGTGCAGAGGTGTCATTCTGTACAGTAGCCTACAGATACTTGTGTAAAAAACAAAAAAATAAATCTGGTAGAAATAGCTGCTGATTCAACTCCTTTACTCAAATAAAAGTAAGAAAGTACAGGCTCTACAGGCGCTTGATTTGATATGCAGCACAGCCCGTTTTTTAATATGTTAATATCGTGACGATCATCTTAATTTAATCGTGGCAGCCAAAATCGTGATCGTGATTAAAATTCGAGCCCTAACCAATACTGCAGCAATTGGGAAATTCATAGTTTATACAGGCATGATACACAAGATACACATCATACACATACAAACCGGAGGGACCAGGAACTGCAGGAACAACTGCAGCAGGTTGAGCAGACTTAAATTTATCCACTTGCTCCTGTAGAAATCTGCACTCATCTTTCAGATGCATCAGGTCTGCCTCTAATTTTGCCACCTCAGTTTTAGCTGAAAAACAAACAAAACAGTATGTCATTTCTGCCTTGCAGTAAATCATCTTTATGTTTCATTGAGTCAAGGACACAATGATAATAACCTTGTTACACTTACTCTTAAAAATTCTATGATTTAAAAAATTTTCATCATTTTTGGCATGGAATTTCATGTGACAAACAGCTTAAGAAACAATTTTGACAACATCTAGAAATATTAAGATGAACCTGCTAACAATGGTAAAACATTTTTGTAATTTCACAATCATTTCTGTTGCCTGCTGAGAATGATTTTTCATGGGTATTTCACATTTATTTATAGGCTTTTTGTCTTATTGCTACTTTATTTGTACCCAAACTGAAATATTATTGCGTGGTAATATTTGTCTTCATACTGAAGTCAACCCTAATGCTAGATATGTAGTCTAACATTCATTAGCTGAAATCTCAACATGCAGCTGTTACCGTTCATAGTTGGCCTACTTGGCAGGCATTTCCCTTGGTCCATGGTTGCTGTGGTGTCATCATTACCAGCATATTTTTTAGGTGGACAAACTTTTCTTTTTGCCCGGCTCGTCATCTTAGGACAGATAGCAGAATTTCTTTATTTCAATTTATTATTGATTAAATGACAACAGTTGCATAGCATTCACATTACAAATTTGTGCCTGTGGTAACATCACACTGAACGGGATAATATCTAAATGTAAGGTTTAAATTTGTTCTTAAAAAATAGCGCCCAGAAAACTCCTTTACAGTGCTCTTGTCCTCCCTTAGCGCGTCATTTTACGTGTCTTAGCCAATCACAGATCAGCATGAAAAAATCCTAAATGCATTGAGTGAATGGAAGGAGATCCCGCCCCGAGGTGTCTAGAGGAGGACAGAAGCCCTCTGTCCTCCTCTAAGCCCCCACCTTCCTGCTCCCTGCTCCTCACACAGACTGCTCTGTCTCCTCCGCCTGCAGGCGGCGCTGTTGAGCTGTTTTAAGTGGATTTAGTGGATTCTCTTCCATAAAAGAGATTAAAAAATATATTATAAATGATTTGGTCATGGTTTATTTCAACCAGTTACTCTTTATTAAAAATATGTTGATCTTCCTCTTGTCTCTCAAAAATAGAGGAGGACCAACCTCCTCTGACTCTATGGACCAGCCTCCACTGGTGAGTAGATAATGAGCGAAATATCATTCTAGGGTGAACTATCCCTTTAAACAGCTCTCTCGCCCATGAACTCGCTTGGAAGAATGCGCGCACCTACTCCTGTTTGTACAAGAAACCCATCTATCGACTGGAGAGAAAACACAACACACATTGTCCTCCCAGAAGCGTCCACACAACACCAGTAGCAGTCCATTTAACTACAAATATCAAAAATGTGACGTTGACAGGCTAACCTTTTTCGATCATATACGGTAGCTTTTCCCCTCTTCGTGTCCTTTCCTGGTTGTTGTTGTCTTCTTCTTCGTCATTGCCTTTCTCGGTCAGTGTAAACACCGCCACCTACTGGACTGGAGGAGGCCTAGCATTAAGTTTAGTTTTTTTTTAATTTATTTTTTTATTGAAGTATCTTCAAAATACAAACATTAAGGCACATTGGTAATAGATAAATGCACAGTGCTGAATCAGCTATCTTGATCAATCAAGAACAAAAAGAAAAAGAAAATAGAACGTGAGGGTCTCAGTCAACAATAGTAAATAAGTCCAGCAAAGAAAATAACTTTAGGGCATTTTTGCTTTAATGCAAAGATTTTTTATAGCCTACATTCTGAGTTCGTTTATCCATCCATTGAAGTGGGGTTTCACTTTGAGGTATTTACATCTATTGATGAAATGTTTTCCAAGGGAAATTAAAATGTTCACCAAAAAGTCCAAGTTATTTTCCTTTAACTGTAGTCCAACCTTGATCCACATCCAATTTAATGGGGGCAAAATAATGTGTTTAGATAACAGCCAGTCAGCATTAAGGTTAGTAGCCTACGGTGATATGGTTATTTTATGGTTATAAATTATAAACGTTTTTCTTAGGGCTGAAGGAAGAAGCATGGAAGAAAATAGAGTTATTAAGTCATCCCCAAAATTTATTGTCTTCATGAATGAATTTGAATTGTACATGAAATCACTAAAACTTGTAACAGAAATAAAGGCACAAAAACTATATGATAATTTAAAGAATTTTCCCACTGAAATGAATAACTAAAATTGATTTGAATCTCCCTTATGAAATCAATGTTTATTCTATTTTATATTTAATTTATTTTTTGACTATTTGTTTTGAGATGTTTATTTCAATTTTACTTTTATTTCAACTGCTCTAAATGTATTCAATTGAAGCACTAATGTGTATGTTCCTATTGTGAATTAACTTGCACTAATGTTGAATGATGTTCATCTGGCATTCCCTTGACACTTATGGTATATGCACTATGAAAAATGCCAGTGTTGTTTATTTTTGTACTTTTTCAATAAAAATTTGAAGAAAAAAAAAAGCATGGAAGAAGTTCTCACAAAATCAACAAAACTACGTAACATTTTTAAAATAAAGCCACGTTCATCGTCAACAGACCAGGGGGGCGTGTCCATGCTCAAGTTCCGGCGGCAGCGGCGAAGAAGAAGAAGAAGAAGAAGAAGAAGGAGAAGGAGACGAAGACGAAGACGAAGACGAAGACTCATTCACCAACTCACGCGACGACAAATACAGGTAAAATGCTTTGCGATAGAGCTAACGTAGCTAACGCAGTGTTGCCGTCACTGTTAGTGTTGCTACTCATAGATATAGATAACGCCTCTGACGCTGTTGTAACTTACATTGGGACGATACGTCAACGCGGCCAAAAAAAAAAAAAACCGTCAACGCGGCCGCCATCATTGACCAGGGGAACATGTCTACTTACTGCAACAGTTAAGTTAGTCAACAGAGGTAGGGGTCTATCAAGGATTAAAATCGCCATAACTCACCGATTATTCAACCGATTTTCAAGCCGTTTGGTTTAATATAAATGTCAGACATATATGTATGATATAACAACAACATTCAAAATATATATATATATTATTTTTTATGTTAATCATACACTTACATACTCAAACACACATCCACATGCATAAATACACTGACATTTGTTCTACAAGGGTCTGACCGGGTATGAATGCTTGTCAGACGTATTATGGTCAGAAACCCCGGCCAAAGATGGCGGCCGTGTTAATGGGCCTGACGAGCCCGAATGTGGCTGTGTTATGGTTGCTACTCATATCACGGTAACGCTCGTAAAATTAATTTTAGGTTTAAGTAGTATTAACGAGAGAAAGCGTTGGTGTATGTTGTTTATTTGTGACGAAGAATATTCAGGATGATGTTGGTAGGGGTAGGGTTAGGGGGGCAGTATATTACTGACCGTGATAAACACAGAGCTGTCCCATACACATTCAATGCATCACAGATCATCAGATTGTGTGAACCATTTATTTATTTATGTATTTATAACATCTTCAACGTTATCTCCACAGATATGGCCAAGTTGATCAGGGAATTGCTTAGAAAAGCAGAAAAAGGGGGAAGATCTCTGATTCACTGGTTGCAAAAAAAAAAACTTCTGTCTTCAAAAAAGAAGTGCCCTGTATGTCGACACCACATGAAGATGAGAAGATCAGACTCTACGAAGGACGGATACAGGTGGTAAGTTTGATTCCAGTATTGGATGTTTTTTTGTTTAAGTTTGTAGGTGAGCTTGACCCCATGTCAGCTAAATTGGTGCATTTGTTATGAAGCACTATAGTTTGGGTTGTCATTTTATTTCACAATAAGTATTAATGTTGCTACACGGTATTTGCAAACATAATGTTTCACCGTCATTGCAATCAGTGACGTGCCATGAGAAACATTTTCCAAAGCTATAAAATTTCTTGTCCATGCATTTTTCTACACAAAAATCTGCTGAATAATAAATTATTAGTTTCAAACACTGACAATAAAGTTTTTTTTTTGTATCAACAGCAGCAATAGTAGTAGCCAAACTAATTACATTCTTTGTAGACTAACAAAGCCAAAAAAGTTCCTGTATTGCTACAGCACCTTCACACCTTGTCACTCATTTTACTCAAGCAAGTACATTGTCAGATTAGCAGCTGACAAAAATTGAAGACACTTATTTATTATGTGACACAATTTTTTAGCATAATTTCTTTTTAATATATTTTGTGGCTTTTCATGCCTTATTACATTGAGAGAGACAGGAAATGGGGAGGCTAAAAGGCGGAATGACATGCAGCAAAGGGCTGCCCGACGCAGGATTCCAGCCAGGGGCAGCCTGCAGTGAGGACTGTAGCCTCTACACATGGGGTGCCTGCTCAACCTACTGTGCCACTTGGCACCCTTTGCAGCAGGCTTTCTAACTACGTGTTATTTTGTCATGAAATGATCAGTGTTAACTTGTCTGTATTGTTTATACTTCTTCTTCCAAAAGTTGTCTCTCTTTAACTCATTATTGTTAATCTTTCATAATTGAAATTGTTATTGTATTACAGGAGATGCAGAAGAAAATGTCATGGTGACATCAGCAGGTCAATCAGGAGTGGTTCGATTTTTGAGGGTTCACACCTTGCACTTTCGGTATGGCTGAAACTTATGCACAAGTGAGTAAATTATGCAATTTACACATCATATTTTATGTGTAAATTATTGTCAGGTACATGTTGGTATTAGTAGAATTCCTCTAATCATGACAGAGTGTATGACATATGGTGTGTTTAAACCATGATAAGAAAAAGTTCAGAGAGTGGCAGTTTCAACAAGAAATGCAAAAATGTACTGGCTTATTCTATAGCAGAGGTCGGCAACCTGCGGCTCCAGAGCTCTTTTGTCACTCTGCTGTAGCTCCCGTGTGGTCCTCCTGGTTTAGAGAGGGCGAGCTCATTTTGGGGAGAAAAAAAAAAAAACATAGGCTAAATAATGCCTATTCACTTGTTCATTGTAATAGTTATTTCTTTGGAGATTGAGGTGCTCATGTGTTATTAAAATAAGACTTGTTTCAATATTTTGTTGATCAAAATATGCATCATTTTTTTTCAACCATAACCGAATGGGTTTCGAAAAGGTTGGGAAAGGGCCCAAACGGCTCTTTTTAATGCTAAAGGTTGCTGACCCCTGTTCTATAGTAATAGCAGATGGCCCAAGATCTGCCACATTTTCTAATGCAAACTTCAATGAAAAACTATTGCCACAAACTTAACACATTAATAATTGATTTCTAGTTAAAGTACTGTTTTTTCTGGACTATAAGTTGCACTTTTTCTTAGTATCTTGGATGGCCATGCGACTTATACTTTGAAGAGACTTATGTATCAAAAAAATACACAACGTCATCTATGATCACAAGGGGGCACAACTACACATAAATCTTTCAAATATAAATGCAACTTATACACCGATGCGGCTAATTATATGGTGCAACATATAGTCTGGAAAATAAGGTACTTCTAACTGTGCAATGTGCACTCTTCAATCACAACAACGGAAGGTAAAAAACTGATTCAATGACACAACCAGACTATGTACAGAGCTGTTAATTAGACTGTAATCAGCCCATCTAGCAATCCATTGACTTAAGGCATGTGACCTATCATGAAATACTATTTATTGTCAAACTACAACTTTTGGGCAATTGTGATCCCAGAAAGCATGTTTTGTGAAAAATCAGAGTTAACCCTGAGATGAGGGAAACTTTGGATTTTCCAGAATTAAAGATATTTTTTAAATATGTGTCAGTCACCATGGTAACAGATTTTGTGAACCTAACCTGCTCATTGGCAGGTTTACTTGAAGAAACCCTGAGTCTGACAGAGCTTTCTGACAGCGGTTGTCCTTTCTTCTCACTCCCATCATGTTGAAGCAGAAATAATTTGCATTGGTTTGTGTCTGGAGGAGAAATTATCCAGTTTAGCTGAACTCGCATATCCTTGCTTCTGATCGGTCCGTAATTTATCTCAACAGTAGGCTATTGTTTAGCAGCACAATGAATATCAGGCTAAACATCACCACTGACATGCTCTCACATTTGATCGATCCTTCAGAATTTTTATCACTTTGCAGGTTAATCAATCACCCCCAAGCAGTCAGAAAAATACTAAAAAATAATATTAATAATAATATATATATTATTAAAGCAGAAGTAAGTGATATATTTGTGTTAATATAAGTCTTAAATAGTTCTATCTTCCGACAGCAATCACTTCTATAGAGTGTTTGGTCTGAAACACGGGTCTGTCAGTCACTCTGCTCTGCTCTGAGTCGAGGAGAAAACATTTATCGTATCCTACAAGTTTTATCCAATGAGGAGAGAGAACGGCATGCAGGGCTGTGTGTGCAGCCAAGGAACGCCGTGAATGTGGCGACGTAGGGACGAGGACTGTTATGGTGCGTTCAAGGCAACTCGTATTTTTCCGACCGTGAAGTGGTACCAGTTCGATCTGGTACATAGACTGTACAAAAAGACGTACTGGTACGAGTTCACGGGTCAGAAGTTACGAGTGGCCGTTATAGTGACTTTCACCGGTAAAACAGGTCGGAAAAACACGAGTGGGTTGCCTGGAACGCTACAAAGTCGTAAGTTGTGACTTGAAGCTGTAATTTATGATTTCAAAAGCCTGCCAGGAACGCAGCATTAGCGAAAACGACCGGATCACTCACTTCTGCTTTAATATATTATTTTGCTTTCTTTATTTCCTACAGACAAAAATGAAGCAATAGTAGATATAGCCTATATTTTGTCCAACAATCCAATTAAATGCATTTTGTCATCATGAACTACACAAATACTTAAATTCCTTTTTGTTATGTACTTTCAGTTTGATGCAAGGTCTCAGGAGAAGGCATGTGGACCTGATTGAGGATGGTGTGTGCGGCAGTAGTACCTCAATCACCACAGTGTACGATCGTCTGCGTGACACCTGCAACCGAGCAGTAAAGAAATATGAAAGGAGGAGAAAGATGAAGATGGGTGGAAGACGTGGATTTGTTGTCATTGATGAAAGCAAATTTTCCCACAAGAGAAAGGTATAGTATTCTTATTTTATATATAGCATGGCTGTCATTGCTTTAGAAGAGTATGTATAACGGCACTTATTTAGTTTGTAATATACGTGAAAATAAGTGAACTAATGATTTCTTCTAATTTTCCTTCAGTACAATCGTGGAAGATTTGGCAGAACATGGAAAAGGGAAAAATCATGGGTGTTTGGAATGTTGGAGGTGGCTGGGGAACACCGAAGGCCGGTCTTGAAACTTGTGAAAAGACGAAACAGAAGGCGCCTGGAGCACATCATCCACAAATATGTGAAGCCGGGGAGCACCATCATCAGTGACTGCTGGAGGGCCTATCACAACCTCCAGCAGAGAGGTTTCATTCACTTTCAAGTGAACCACCAGCGGTACTTTGTGCATCCAGAAACAGGTGCACATACACAGCACATCGAGCGAGCTTGGCGCACATACAAAGACACTGTATACAGATTCAGGGGGAACCTTTCAGAAGATTCCCTCAGAAGAACGCTACGTTTTATCGAGTGGAACTACTGGTTGGCAAAGGCGCATAGGCACGGACCAATGGGCCGTTTGATTCATGATATTCACAGATTTTACAAGGTTTAATGTGAATGTCATTGTTTGCTGTGTTGTGTTGCAGTTAATAAAATGTTTTTCAAAAAGCAATTTATTTTCCTTTAACTGTAAGGTGTCAAGTAATTGCCTTGTGAGTGTTAGTGTTGGTAACTATTCAACACACTGTAAAGGAAGAAAACATAGAGAAATGCATCATGGATACATTGACGGGTATCAATATAACATAGGAAAAATGTATTCACAATGCAATCATCAGTTCACTGTTACTGTTAGTGCATATTTGCTAATCAAAAAGACTAGTGAGCTGTCGTTACTCCATTTTAATGCAATAACGGCACTTTGGTACTTAAGTTCAGACAGTGGTTGGTATAGTTCACCTCAGGAGCATCCTGGCTACTACCTCAGTCATTATCAAACATTTTTACTGTATAATTTTGGAGTAATTAAGCCTAGAAGTTGTCTTTTTTTTCTTGTTTTGTATAGGAAAAGTAGCATAACTTTGATCCATAAATTCTGACAATGGTTGGAGTTGACCCCAGGAGCATCCTTGTCCTTAAGTCAACTGCACCAACCATTGTCAGGACTCATGGGCCAAACCGATGTTACTGTATATTAGAAATTGAGTAATAGACCTTGCCCCCCCCCCGTTAAAAAAATAAAAATAAAAAAGTCACTTTGTAGACATTACTCCTGAAAATGTTTTATTGCATCCTATCCTACAAATTAACCTACATTGTAAAAACTCTAAAATAAAGTGCACGGGAAAAAAAAAAAAAAAGGAAGTAGCCTACATCTACAAAAAAGAAAGGGGGAATGAAGCAAGTCGGACATGTCGCTGAGGAGGACGAACATTATATCGTTGCTTACAGAATCGAAAATTAAGGGTCTAGGGCTGAATATTATCGGCGAGCGTGTGTGGGAGAATGTGAACGAGGAAGACGACGAGGTGAGGTGCGTCATACGGGCACGACTGCCAGGCCGGAGCGGGGAAGCGGTGCTCACCTTACAAAGTGAGGACGCGATTCAGCGGCTAAGAGCAGGTAGGCTTGCTAGTTAGTAATGGCTAGTTAGTAACCATCATTACTAATGGTTAGTAATGATATACAGTACAACAGCACTCCCTCTCGTGTGATATTGCTTAAATAACTAATTAAATTGTTTAAGGCAGTCGCCAAGACGCCAGATAGCGTAATGTTGTCCTGGAAAATGTGTTATTTTGATCTAAGACAGTGCTGAAGGAAGCTAACCACGTGTTGTCATTTCAGCAGAGAGAGCTCGAAAGAGAGAGCAAGAGCAGAGAGAGCAAGAAAGAGTCAGTGAACGGTTTGTATGCCCTTATGTAATCTATTAAAAATATAATGTTGAATAGGCTGTTATGGTTTGTTAACATTGCATGTTTTTCTTCACTAACAATGTAGCTAAATCTTCAAGCACATTACTCAATGTGGATGTTTTTTTGGTTGTTTGTTTTTTCCTATTGCAGTACTACCATGGATGCTGTGGTGTTGTACAGCGACAGCCAAGACACGGATGCAGGGGGTAAGTTGTACTCTAAAGTTAATCTATTAGAGGTAATAATATTGGGTTTATTTGAAATAAGCTTTAACTATTACTGCAGTGCTGTAAATAACTTAATTAATTCATTAATTAATTAAAATAATCAAACTACAATGACTTTTTTTAAAAACAAATATCATAAGCACCATGTCATACACACTTTGTCAATGTCAATTGTGTAACAAACCATCACTTAATGCTTTCCTGCTGATAGTAATTTAAAAATATTATATGAAGTCACTGGTTAATGTACCTGCATATTGAAATTGTTACTTACTAAGAAATATATATCAAAATCTTCTTTTTTTTTCTTTTTTTTTTGACAGCTGCACCCTCTACACAGGTGGCCGTGGCGCCGACACATAGTGTGCGTCTTAAGAGCCTCAAACATGACAAAAAGGCTCTGTTGGAGAAGCGGGACAGATTACGTGAGGAGTTGTCCCAGTACATCGATGGAGCTGTGGCAGCTCATTCCCCCCTGACTGCTCCCACTTTGACAAGTTAGTGCTACGTAGTTCTGATAGTGTTTAAATCAATTGAGCGGGCCTTTAGACTTATGAAATCCTGAAAGTAAGAGTAACATGGAAAATGTATAAATGTTTTTGTTACTGAAGTATTTTCTGCATATTTAGGACTATATAGTAGATAGTTACAACAGATTGGACCACGCTATATTAACATACCAGCAATGATTTATTGTTACACATCTGTGATGCAACATATGACCACTTCATGAGATGTTGACTGGTCAATCCTAACATCTCGGTCCAAATCATTAAATACCAGTACTTAAACTTCAGTTAATACATCATTACTTGACTTATTATATTTAAAGGTTCCATTTTTTGGAGAAAAAAAAAGTAGATAGACATATAGTATATATTATTCAAAAAAAGATCCTTAGTCCAGCCGACTAACTTTAAGTCTGTCTGCCTGTCCTGGACATAGGTAGATTACCCTCAGTTGCTAATAAAGCCTTGGAAGTAAAAATGAATTAATGAACCAATCAATGAAATATAAGCACTACAGATTTCTAAACATTGAGTAATGAAAGCTATTTTGGTCAAGTGAATTCCTGCTGTCAGTCACTCTGGTGAAGGCAGTTAAGATGGCTGCTGTTGTCGCAGCACCTCATCGGCCGCAGGTGACAGAGAGGTGGCTGTTTTTCATATTTACTGAAATTTAAATCGATTTAGCTATTGTCTTAGGGCAGTTTTAATCAGTACATTAATGTCAGAGTAATTATAGAGTTATTCACGTGAGTGTTTACGGCTTTCATTCAGTTTACATACATTACATATGTTTTGGATCATTGCCGTAACATTTTATTTGGGGAAAGAAGGAAATGTCATTAATTGAAATGTTTTTTGTTTGTTTTTAGCAACAACAAAAAAACGGCAAAGGACAACCTCCTCATCATCATCTTCTTCATCCTCCTCCTCCTCCTCCTCCTCCTCCTCCACCACTACCACCTCGTCCTCCTCTTCTTCTGCCAAAAGGAAGAAGAAGAAGAAGAAAGATCAACACAGATCTTTTTCCAAAAGGAGTAAGTTTTGCAGAACAGCATTTTCAGACTGTCATTATAGATATTAATATGCATACAAATGCCTAAAAAAGTGAATGCAAAAAATAAACTCTGAGCACACACTTGCACTAGAAGAATTAGAAATAGCTGTAGCTGAGAAAAAAAAAGTTTATATTAGCCAAGCAGCTAACAATTGAACACAGAATACATTCCGACTGGCTGTGATTTATAGTCAACTGTATTCATCTTTACTCTCCTATCAACTCCTAGTCCCTCATACTATAACAACCTAAGTTATAATAAACAACCGATAATAACCTAAGGGACAATGAGCAACTGAATTTCCAAGTCCCCAGAATATTTACTGAAACTGGCAGACATGCATTTAAATTCAAAGCCTCATCCAATTGGAATTTCATTCCTGTAACTGTGTTATGTTGCCCTATGTTGTATTTTACCATTTATTCGTGGTAAAGCTCCCATCAAAAACGAGTTGATGCAACTGAAGGGGCTTACCCTTCAAGATCAAAGATTCAAAAAGCTTTTTCTGTCACAAGGACAGAAAATTGTCATTGGTTTGGGGTTCAGAGCAATTAAAACATACAAACAATATGAAACCCACATTAAAAAACAGAAAGAAAAAAAAAGTATCAAATAAAAATTTAAACAAACACAGGCAAACTACTGCTGTGTGACACCACTATAAACATGTGCAATGATAAGAAATTATTAATAATGAGTGATTCCTCCTGTTGTTGCTGTGATTCACTACATCCAGGTAGCCTAATGTTAGACAGTTAGTCTCAGCTAGAAGTTTTTGTGATTTGTGGCCAGATAAACAGCCTCCACAGACAGCTGTAATTGTTCTAACAAGCTGACTGCAACAGCTTCACAATGTTTCTCAATAATAACCTTCATTTTACTGTGCTATAATTAACAAGTAGTGTTAGCTAAACAAACACAAATGGGCGCTTTTCTGAAGTCACATTTAAACACGTTGAATAAGTGGTAGGCTACTTGTTAGCAGGCTACCACTGGGAAGTCATGTTGATGGCTTTATAACTCACAAAGGTTTTAGTTGCTCCACATTCACGTTTCATGTCTGCAGCACATGGACTAATATACATCTATGACGAGGCAGTGGCATGCACTCCGTAGAAGCTTGGAGGGTCTTGAGACCCTGCTTGCCCCCCCTCCTGCCACCGGTGATTAATAATATCACCTCTTAATATTATTTTTCCTTTAAAATGTTTCAGTGTGCTTTGCATGCACACAGGGAGAACTTTTCTGACTTATGTTGAGTGCAGTAAACAAAATAATGAAATTGGTAATGTATGGTATTTTTGGACTACTGTGACCCATTTACACAAGGCACTAATGCTCACCTTATATTTTCTAACTGAACAACAGCATAGTAGTAGAAGTGTTTCACACAGAATTACTTTGTGTTTGTGGAGGCTCACATTAGGTTTTGTCACTTGTGGGCGGTTGTGGCCTCAAGGCCATATATTTGACACTCCTGTGCTAAATACTTTGTGAAGAGCCAAGAACACTAAACAGGTATGGAAAATAAATATAATAATTGTCATTTTGTGTTTTGCAGTGTCAACAACAACTCAGGTCATTCACCGCTACAGACATGTCCTGAAAACCTACAGGACATGCCTGTCGGTGTCACAGGCCCTCAAAAAACACCGCCTTCACAAGGCAACGCTGATGTTAACCAGCATCATTGCTGAGGTAAAGTATGTCACTGCATCTTTGAAAAAATTATGCATGTAGTTGTGGCGCTACTATACTTACAAAACTGTTACTCCCTTCAACAAAATAATTTATATCAGGGGGAGAAGAAAATCCTTTTTAGTGTGTGTGCGTGTGTGGATGGGTGGGGAGGGGGGGGGGGTTGTGTACATAAAGCAGTTGTTATATGGTAATACACTTAAATAATTGTGTTTACAGGTGGATATTGCCTCTCAAGGGGAGGAGTGGACTGCCCCCCAACACACTGAGGGGACGACATTAAAATCTTACTGCCAGCAGCTCCGGACCTTTGTCCACGGATGTCTGGAGCTCCAGGACAAAATAAAGAAACTTAAAAAAAAAAATGAGCTCCTTCCACTTTCGTGGCGGTTTTAGTTTGCATTTTTTTGTTGCGTTTTTTTGTGGCATTTTAATTTAAGTTACCTGGTTTTTGTTATTGTTATTATTTTGTAATTTTGTATTTGTTCTTTCGTTGTGCTACATGCTTGTTAATTATATGGATGTTAAAAAGAAATTACTATAAAAAACTATAAATAATAGTTTTCTTGTTCTTGTTCTTGTTTTTATTGTTTTTTACATTGTTTAATTATAAAAGTTATGTCATTGTTTTGCTGGACAGTTCTGTGTGTTTAAAAATAAAATGTTGAATCTAAATATGTTATATTTTTCTTATTTTATGCTAAGACAGTGTGATGATGACATGTTGCACAGTGTTATTTTGTGACACAGAAGTGAATTGAACAGACCACATAATCCCGGATCCCTTGCTGTGCCATCAGAGGGACATAGTTCATGTAATGTTTGACATTGTTAGGTAGCCCTGAGTTATTTTATTACAAAATTCCTTTATAATCCCCTCACTTGTTTTAAGGTTGCTTGAATGTTTGTTTGTTTGTTTGTTTGTCTTTACGTTTTTAACTGTCAAGCACTAGATCGCTCTGGATAGTGTCATTGATCAAACAAGGTGTCAGTCACTGCCGCTCTGCTTAGACCAGCAGTCATTGGTCAAACAGTGGGTGCACATTTCACATTGGTTAAGCCAGGAAGTACCACCCCTTGGCGAGGCCGGGGATCATAGAGCAGCTGAGGCGCAGCCGCCGCTTAGACTACGGAGGGAAACAAGTGAAATTAACGTTACACAATGTCTACGTTGAGGACTAAAGCTGTAAACACAAAGATAACACTCCCATTTAAACTCGCAGGGGACGCGAGGGAGGGACCGAGGACCTGAGTTCGTTTATCAACGTCGTGGTGAGTTGATGCTAACGCTGCTAGCGATGTTAGCTTGTGCTCCAGAAGACGCCAGTCGTGTGTGTGTGTGTGTGTGTTTCCCATAGGCTACACTTGGCATTGGTTACTGTTCGGTTCACCACCTACCCGTAACCTACGTGCTGCATTTGTTTCGTCTCGAGGCCCCTTGTATTTTGTATTTGTGTGAGTGTACTGTATTACATAGCATCATTATAGTTGGGTCATGACTGTTATTTGACAATGAATAGCCAAGTGTAACACTGTGTAGCCTACATTTTCGAAATATGTTTTGTTATCCATAGTCAAAAAGTTAAGAATGTTTAAAAACAATAACTTTGTAGTTTAAAATTAAATAGCCTACCGGTAGTATCAATACAATTCACTTGTTAGGGCTTGAATCTCACTTTTTGTTACTGCGATGTACTCACGTGATAATGATAATGATAATGATAATGACCACACAAAGAAAATGCAGTTGATGATGCTACATAATAATACCTCTCTTTCTGCACAGGTGATGATTTTCTTTTGGAGATCCTGTGGAAAATTACGACTTGAGTTTCTACCTGACGAGGGAGATGGCGAGCCACCCATGACCCTCATCTCAGCCTTGACCCAAGGACTTGGATCAAGATAACCTTTTAACCGGAGCAGCCCATACATTCTTCCATCTCCATCACTGGGTGTCACAATCTAGTGTGATAGTAGTGTCACAATGATCTTTTCCACTTGACTTCTAACTTAGAAAGCACATTTGTCAAATGAAACTGACTTCACTAATTATTTTAGACTTAGAAGGACCAAACGGATCTCAATAAAGGTTCAACACTGAACATAAATGTTAATAACAACAGCCATTAGAAATCTGTTATTTAATGTTTTCAGGGACACTGAAGTTAGTTTTGTCTTTATATTACTGTACTTTCAGATGATGTTATCTCGTGACACATTTAAGAAGGCTGACTGTGTTCTAACTCACTGGCTCTACTTGGACAGTAATTACAGTGGTATTAGACTGTAGGTGCAGCGTAAGGAGGGAGTAACAGCCATTACTTTATAATACAGCCCGTTACCCTCTAGTTACTGGGTAACTCTAAGACAAGTAGTGTGTAGGTGCATGACAGCTACTGTATAGGTGCAGCGTAAGGAGGGAGTAACAGCCATTACTTTATAATACAGCCCGTTACCCTCTAGTTACTGGGTAACTCTAAGACAAGTAGTGTGTAGGTGCATGACAGCTACTGTACAGGTGCAGCGTAAGGAGGGAGTAACAGCCATTACTTTATAATACAGCCCGTTACCCTCTAGTTACTGGGTAACTCTAAGACAAGTAGTGTGTAGGTGCATGACAGCTACTGTATAGGTGCAGCGTAAGGAGGGAGTAACAGCCATTACTTTATAATACAGCCCGTTACCCTCTAGTTACTGGGTAACTCTAAGACAAGTAGTG
This sequence comes from Trachurus japonicus, assembly GCF_045865225.1. Classification (NCBI taxonomy): domain Eukaryota; kingdom Metazoa; phylum Chordata; class Actinopteri; order Carangiformes; family Carangidae; genus Trachurus; species Trachurus japonicus. Next base: position 38,981 of record NW_028220724.1, on the reverse strand, counting down.
TGTAGGTGCATGACAGCTACTGTATAGGTGCAGCGTAAGGAGGGAGTAACAGCCATTACTTTATAATACAGCCCGTTACCCTCTAGTTACTGGGTAACTCTAAGACAAGTAGTGTGTAGGTGCATGACAGCTACTGTATAGGTGCAGCGTAAGGAGGGAGTAACAGCCATTACTTTATAATACAGCCCGTTACCCTCTAGTTACTGGGTAACTCTAAGACAAGTAGTGTGTAGGTGCATGACAGCTACTGTATAGGTGCAGCGTAAGGAGGGAGTAACAGCCATTACTTTATAATACAGCCCGTTACCCTCTAGTTACTGGGTAACTCTAAGACAAGTAGTGTGTAGGTGCATGACAGCTACTGTACAGGTGCAGCGTAAGGAGGGAGTAACAGCCATTACTTTATAATACAGCCCGTTACCCTCTAGTTACTGGGTAACTCTAAGACAAGTAGTGTGTAGGTGCATGACAGCTACTGTACAGGTGCAGCGTAAGGAGGGAGTAACAGCCATTACTTTATAATACAGCCCGTTACCCTCTAGTTACTGGGTAACTCTAAGACAAGTAGTGTGTAGGTGCATGACAGCTACTGTATAGGTGCAGCGTAAGGAGGGAGTAACAGCCATTACTTTATAATACAGCCCGTTACCCTCTAGTTACTGGGTAACTCTAAGACAAGTAGTGTGTAGGTGCATGACAGCTACTGTACAGGTGCAGCGTAAGGAGGGAGTAACAGCCATTACTTTATAATACAGCCCGTTACCCTCTAGTTACTGGGTAACTCTAAGACAAGTAGTGTGTAGGTGCATGACAGCTACTGTACAGGTGCAGCGTAAGGAGGGAGTAACAGCCATTACTTTATAATACAGCCCGTTACCCTCTAGTTACTGGGTAACTCTAAGACAAGTAGTGTGTAGGTGCATGACAGCTACTGTACAGGTGCAGCGTAAGGAGGGAGTAACAGCCATTACTTTATAATACAGCCCGTTACCCTCTAGTTACTGGGTAACTCTAAGACAAGTAGTGTGTAGGTGCATGACAGCTACTGTATAGGTGCAGCGTAAGGAGGGAGTAACAGCCATTACTTTATAATACAGCCCGTTACCCTCTAGTTACTGGGTAACTCTAAGACAAGTAGTGTGTAGGTGCATGACAGCTACTGTACAGGTGCAGCGTAAGGAGGGAGTAACAGCCATTACTTTATAATACAGCCCGTTACCCTCTAGTTACTGGGTAACTCTAAGACAAGTAGTGTGTAGGTGCATGACAGCTACTGTACAGGTGCAGCGTAAGGAGGGAGTAACAGCCATTACTTTATAATACAGCCCGTTACCCTCTAGTTACTGGGTAACTCTAAGACAAGTAGTGTGTAGGTGCATGACAGCTACTGTATAGGTGCAGCGTAAGGAGGGAGTAACAGCCATTACTTTATAATACAGCCCGTTACCCTCTAGTTACTGGGTAACTCTAAGACAAGTAGTGTGTAGGTGCATGACAGCTACTGTACAGGTGCAGCGTAAGGAGGGAGTAACAGCCATTACTTTATAATACAGCCCGTTACCCTCTAGTTACTGGGTAACTCTAAGACAAGTAGTGTGTAGGTGCATGACAGCTACTGTACAGGTGCAGCGTAAGGAGGGAGTAACAGCCATTACTTTATAATACAGCCCGTTACCCTCTAGTTACTGGGTAACTCTAAGACAAGTAGTGTGTAGGTGCATGACAGCTACTGTATAGGTGCAGCGTAAGGAGGGAGTAACAGCCATTACTTTATAATACAGCCCGTTACCCTCTAGTTACTGGGTAACTCTAAGACAAGTAGTGTGTAGGTGCATGACAGCTACTGTATAGGTGCAGCGTAAGGAGGGAGTAACAGCCATTACTTTATAATACAGCCCGTTACCCTCTAGTTACTGGGTAACTCTAAGACAAGTAGTGTGTAGGTGCATGACAGCTACTGTATAGGTGCAGCGTAAGGAGGGAGTAACAGCCATTACTTTATAATACAGCCCGTTACCCTCTACTTACTGGGTAACTCTAAGACAAGTAGTGTGTAGGTGCATGACAGCTACTGTATAGGTGCAGCGTAAGGAGGGAGTAACAGCCATTACTTTATAATACAGCCCGTTACCCTCTACTTACTGGGTAACTCTAAGACAAGTAGTGTGTAGGTGCATGACAGCTACTGTATAGGTGCAGCGTAAGGAGGGAGTAACAGCCATTACTTTATAATACAGCCCGTTACCCTCTACTTACTGGGTAACTCTAAGACAAGTAGTGTGTAGGTGCATGACAGCTACTGTATAGGTGCAGCGTAAGGAGGGAGTAACAGCCATTACTTTATAATACAGCCCGTTACCCTCTAGTTACTGGGTAACTCTAAGACAAGTAGTGTGTAGGTGCATGACAGCTACTGTATAGGTGCAGCGTAAGGAGGGAGTAACAGCCATTACTTTATAATACAGCCCGTTACCCTCTACTTACTGGGTAACTCTAAGACAAGTAGTGTGTAGGTGCATGACAGCTACTGTATAGGTGCAGCGTAAGGAGGGAGTAACAGCCATTACTTTATAATACAGCCCGTTACCCTCTACTTACTGGGTAACTCTAAGACAAGTAGTGTGTAGGTGCATGACAGCTACTGTATAGGTGCAGCGTAAGGAGGGAGTAACAGCCATTACTTTATAATACAGCCCGTTACCCTCTAGTTACTGGGTAACTCTAAGACAAGTAGTGTGTAGGTGCATGACAGCTACTGTACAGGTGCAGCGTAAGGAGGGAGTAACAGCCATTACTTTATAATACAGCCCGTTACCCTCTAGTTACTGGGTAACTCTAAGACAAGTAGTGTGTAGGTGCATGACAGCTACTGTACAGGTGCAGCGTAAGGAGGGAGTAACAGCCATTACTTTATAATACAGCCCGTTACCCTCTAGTTACTGGGTAACTCTAAGACAAGTAGTGTGTAGGTGCATGACAGCTACTGTATAGGTGCAGACTAAGGAGGGGTAACAGTGCTCACTTACAGTAGGCTACTTACTGTAGGCCCACTTAAAGTTTATGAATGATCATGGATGTGGATGTGTCATGTGTTTTCTGGTTAATAAATAATAAAAACATTTTCTAACTCTCCGAATGACTCATTATTGTGGATGTATTACTGTATTTGTTTGTTTGTTTGTGTTTTGCCCTTGGATGACAGAACTAGACTTTCATAGATGTGCATTTTAGAGAGGTAAGTTTGCTACCAGCCAGCCTGTTACTGTATTGGAAAATGTCCACACTCTATACCCATTTCTCACCTATTCCAAACCATACAATTAAATAATGAATAATAAATCTCTGAAATAGGGGTGAAATGTCGCTGCTGACACTTTTGGAAAACATGGATTGCAACTGTGCTCATATTGTACAGTAGACTATTTAATTTCTAATGTACCTGGCAGGAGTTACACTGTAAGTCCGGGGAAAGTAGGACGTAATTGTACGGGAGTTACGCTCTAAGACACAGCCTAGTTATACTGTAAAATGCGGGGTAATTAGTGGCGGAGTGAGCGAGAGTTACTGTGTAATTTGGTGTAAAGTAGGACAGGAGTTACGTGCCAAGACGCAGCCTAGTTAAACTGTAAAACAGCGAGAGTTACCCCCTACTTCTGTGGAAGTTGGTGTGAAGCAGGATGTAAATTACGCGCTAAGACGCAGCCTAGTTACACTGTAAATGCACGGGGGAAACAGGGGGGAAAGTGAGCTGCAGTTACTCAGTACTTGTGTGAATAAGCGGCAACCTACGCGGCAAGAGAGCGGTAGGTACGCTGTAAGTCGCGGGCCGTATTATGTAGTGCTACCATATTTTTTTAATATAATCGCTCGTAACATTCACATCCACCATACGTTTTAGAAGCGACGTAGGAGGAGGAGGAGCCGCCCGTGAGGACTGCGACCCGGCCAGAGGTAGTCGGGATTCGTCTGGATCAAAGCCCTGGTTTTTTTTTGTTTTTTTTGTCTTCTCGGGCTGTTTTTAACATGTAATCTAAAGGACCACGTGCAAAGTGAGCTAAATGGATGAACGGAGACGCCATGCGCGTATCTTTAGGTCCCACAGGGGCTATTTTCACGTCCGGTCATTATGTCTGTGCTCCTCGAGCAGATTCGTCAGACTCCTGATGTCATTGTTCATCCTGATCCACAGCAGATGGAGCGACGGTAGGATGAATTTCATTCTTCTTTTCACTTCATTCTCTGAAGACGAGTATTTTTGCGTCGTGTCGGAAAACGCAGCGGGGACCTACTGCAACAAAAGTACTAGCCTACACAGAGTGAGACACTTAGCTCTTCTGTTAAAAAAAAAAAAAGTCCAGCGAAGCATCAGTGTACAATTGACAAATGTGAAAATGTACTGATAAACGACATTCACTGTCGAATGTTTCATGACCATTTAAAGGCATGTGGCCTCCATTGCAAAGCCTGTCTGTTAGATAAAGTGTTGGGTATTAGGCCTATTTTAATTTTTGCTGCACAATATGATGCATTGTTCAAGTGGTAAAATGTTCTAAATCTCTTTTTTAAATATCTATGATTCTTTAGTGATACAAAAACATCAATAGGCTCTGTGCACAACTCGCGTGACGTACTTCCGTTTTCCCCGGTTGTCGGCAGAAGAGTTTCCGGTTTTCTTCCTGCTTCACTACAACAGCGGTGAATATGAATCTAAACGAACAAATGAGAGCTGCAACTGTACGAAAGAAGAAAAAAAATAACATGAGGGATGGATATAAGTTGCAGAAGGTTGTAGGGGGCTCAAATGAGCATTGTTGTGTGCCACTGTGTACTGGATCGAGTCGGTATAACACCGAACTCAGCTTCCACCGGTTTCCTAAACATACTGACCACCGTACACAGTGGCTTCACAAGATCCGCAGAACCGGGTTTACCATTACTCCGCATACAAAGGTCTGCAGCCGTCATTTCACCAAGGACCAGATCCGCACCACTGCAAAAGGAAGACGGTTTTTAACTGCCAACGCCATACCAACTTTGTTCGAGTGGAACGCTTACAGCAACAAGACGCGGGCCGGTGTTTGGGAGCGCCGCACTCGTCCGACATCATCGAGTCCGGAACCTGGCCCGGCGGAGACTGAGGAGGAGATTGTGGATATGGTCCCGATGCCCATAGACCACGATTACGTAGAAAGTGCAGCGGTGTGTGTTGACCGGGAGCAATACAATAAATTACGTGAGGAGGTCGAGATGCTCAGACAGCAGGTCCAAACACTACACCTGCAGAATTCATTTGGACTCCAGCGGTTTGAATCCTCACCAGAAGACATCCGATTTTACACCAGGTAGGATGTGACAACAAATCAAAATTAGGCTAATAGTTAATAGTAAGATCAACATTTGATGTTGCTGTAATTACTATTGTATCTATTGTCTGATCAACTATAATACTGGATCTATGTTTTAGATTCCCCTCATATGAGCATCTGATTGCGTTTTGGAACCTGGTCAGTGCTGCTTCACTGAAAATGGTCAGGGTCACCAGCACCAGAGCAAAGGACACATCAGCTGAAACCTCTGTGCCCAGACCGACTGTAAGTCACACGCACACACACAACACACCACATGCACACCACATGCACATGCACACCACACCACACGCACACACACACACACACACACACACACACACACACACACACACACACACACACACACACACACATACACACACACACACACACACACACACAGGGACAACACGGAGCTGCTTGTGTATATTTAGTTGTTTACATCAGGATGAGTTCAACAAATCAGTATAAATAAGATATAATTCATATCAGAGTTTATATCATAATAGTGTACTGGCAGGAAAGTAGTAAAGAAAATATTGTGTTGGTCATAATATACCTAGAACAAGTTACTGCTTGTGTCTATTGATTTAAAAAAAAGTTTAAATATTACAGTTTTTCTCGAATGCTAAAACACTAAACCCTGTTGTCTGAACCAAATTCCCAGTTGCCTGAACCTACTGATTGAATCAGTCACTCTTTTGGCAAAACTATAAACACTTTTCACCTGTTTAGACACATCTCACCAACACATTTTCATTGTGATGCACCTGTGTTGCATAATGCTGAGCACAGGTGGCAAAAGTCAAACACAACTAAAGCACAAGTTTCACCGGGTGAACACAACAACTCAAAACTGATCACACTTGTGTCCAATGATGTGAGGGCACATATACTGTAGCTAGTTCAGGATGAAGTCCTGTGGCCTGATCCAGTACAGAGAAATGATGCTGTGGCTTATGCACTTCTCATTTCTATATTTTTGTACTTTATTTTTTACGTAGGCTTACTGCATACAAGTACTAAATGCACAAGATTTCTGTTTGTCTTTGTACTGTACAAGTGCTACGTGTAAATGCACAAGATTTCTGGTTTTTGTACTTCTTTTTTTTTTTTACTATGTACAAGTGCTAAATGCACAGGTTTTTTGTTTTGCAAGAGGAGAAGATAAGAGATGACAGGGTGAAGGAAGAAAGGATGAGGGAGGGAGGGAGGGATGAACTGGGAAGAAAAAAGAAGAATGAAGGAAAAGGGGATGACATGGATGTGGAGAGGGAAGGTGAAAGAAAGGGAAGGAGAGAAGTGCTACAGTGTAAATGCACAGGTTTTTTGTTTTGCAACATGCATTTAGCTACAGTGAACGATAAACATTTATTTCTACAGCTTCATGTGCTGAGCATTGTGTTTTCCATTTGTCTATGTAGTGTTTAGTGACTGCTCAGTAGTGTTTTTAATTTTGATTGATTCGGGGCACGATTTGACAACATAGTTCAGTTTTGGGCACAGATTGAACTGTTTTGAGGTGAAAGTTTGGTTTTGCAAGAAGAGTCTGAGGTTTTGTGAATGTAGCTTGAAAATTGGGGGTTTGTGTTCACAGTTTAGAGAAAAGGAGAGAAGCTTTCGAGAAATGTGTCTTAGCAATCGAGAAAAACTGTACCATGTGGAGAAATTATTAATTAATGTTAGTTCAAAATCATAATTTTCATGAACATACTATGTATTTTTCTAATTGTATTACCCATTTTGTTCACACTGTACATTTCTCCCTGCAGAAACTGCTGCCGATAGATGAACTCTTCCTATTCTTGTCTTATCTATCCACTGGCTGTACCCAGAGAGAGCTGGGCCACAGATTCAATATCCACCGGACAACCGTCAGCCGGATTATTGTGACCTGGGCCAACTTCCTATACAGCCTACTTGGCTCAGTGTGTATCTGGATGTCTCCTGCAGCTGTGAAGGCCTGTCTTCCAGTTGACTTTCATGGCAGCTACGGAGACACACAAGTGGTGCTTGACTGTACTGAGCTACGCTGCCAGACTCCCTCATCCCTGCTCCTGCAAAGTGAGGTCTTCTCTGCTTATAAATCCCACTGCACCTTCAAGGCCATGGTGGGAATGGCCCCTCACGGAGCCCTGACCTTTGTGTCGGCCCTCTTTGAGGGTTCCATGAGCGACAAAGAGGTATTTCGCCAGTCAGGGATTACATCCCTCCTAACACCTGACATGGCCATCATGGTCGACAAGGGCTTCTTGGTGGATGACCTTGTACCTGGGAAAGTTCATCGACCTGCCTTCCTCTCCAAGAAGACACAAATGTCAGAAGTGGATGTTTTGGAGACGCAGTCCATTGCTCGTCTAAGAGTGCACGTTGAGAGGCTGATCCGAAGAGTTAAAGAGAATAAACTCTTTGAAACCACCATCCCTCTCTCCATCTCAGGGAGCATAAACCAGCTCTTCACAGTAGCATGTCTCCTCTCAAATTACCAGAATGGGCCTCTGGTCAAGAAATGGAGAGTTTGAAATGATGAGGAAGAAGTATCAGTAGGGAGTTATTGAAACAGGGGTGTGGTTATTGTCATTTTCAGGTGTTTCGGTCTGTCAAAGTTACATTTTCGGTTTTGAATGCTATTTTGTGCAAAGTAATGTACTTCATATGTGAACAAAATACTGCATGTTTTCAGCAGTTATTCACTCATGACAGATGCTAGTTTATGATGTCATAATCACTCAGCAGGTGTGCTACTTACTGGTGAGAAGCACACAGTTTTTCACTGTCACTTTGTGGCCAATATTTGAACCTTTTGGTGTTTTTTGCATACTATGTTATTTGTGTAATTCAAGTGTGTATAGATCGGCGAAGGTAATGTTAGGTAACCAGAATATGAATAAATGTGAATAAATGTATTGTTGATACTGCCCGGATGTCTGCTGAGTCTACTTCTCATTCAATGGACCCAAAAATCAACTCACTTCATTCAATGTTGCATCATAAATTTATACCAGTAAATAAACATTTACATTACATTTCATTAGATAACATTACATCTATTCCATTGCATTACAGTCCACTACATTACATCACTTTACATTGCCAGTGGTGACTGGATTCCACATTACATGCATTTCTGCATGTAGACATGGAAATAAAACCTGTCTACTTTCTCCCTGATGTAATCTAACATGTCACTGTCTCTGTAAATTCTTTGAACTAGTATGTCTTCCTCAGCTGAGACAACAAAGTCACACCAATTCATCCCCGTGATTAGCATTTGCCCTTGTACTTGTGAATAGTACGCATGTGATGGTTTGAGCTCCAGTTTGCCTGCATTCATTTTGAGGTATGGGCAATCAACATAACTTTTAACATTTGGACACTTCATTTCAATCAGACCAAACTGACAAGCCTCTGAAGGGTCAAAGATTAGGCCATCTGGAGAAGCCCCCAACCAAGGAGCGTCAGGGTGAATTACAAATCCACAGGGGTAGTGGTTGACCCTCTTCATCTGACAGTACTCCCAGATGGCATCTGCCTCCATTGCAAGTCCCCTCTTCATAGCTGCAGTCTGACGGGTCCCCTGCAGTATCCGGTTAGCCAGAGTGTCTTCAGTGCCCTCTCTGACCTGACAGATCTCTCTGAACCGTGAGGCGGTCAGTCTGGGCCTTCTTAGCTGATGCCATTCACCACATGCACTTTGTTGTCTGGTAGCATACTCATATTTGTGTGCTATGTCCCAAGTGACCTCCAGACTTTTGAGGTGTAGTTGTTGTTGTTCACTACAGACAAACATGCAATGTGATGGCTGCAGACAGTAATTTAGAAGAGGAAGAGATGGAGGTGGTGGGGCAGCATGGAAGGCCAGGTCCCTCTTTGCTATTGCAGGTTGCTGGTACGATAAGGGACTTCCAGCCTGAACCAGGCCAAGGGCAGAGTCAGTCAGAGCAATTTCACTGCTGATGCCCATGGTGCAGATCATTGGTGCCTCAGCTGCAGGAAAGTCCTTGTACACCTCAGTGACCTAGACATGTAACAAAACTAAATTATCATACCATAAACATTCCCCATACTTTCAATGAGCAACATGGGCATATTTGTGTATTTGTATCATCATGTTATACTCACCTGAAGGACTGAGAGATCAGGTAAATCCCCACTGAGGCCTTTGTAGAGTGTGCTCCTACATAAAGCATAAAACTGAGGTAAGTGTTATACACATTTTCATTCAAACATTCATGCAGAATATACTAAAAAATAAACTAAAATACTCAGCTTTTACCTTACACCTTCTCTTGTTGCTGCACTCTTTGGTTTAGCAGACAGCACATTCATCTTATCCACAGGGCCTGGCTTTATACCCTATCAAGTTAGGCAGGATATAGTTTAGAACATACCACCAACACGTATGACTGTGGAATAGATATGCCTTTTTTCTTCACTTACCAACGTTCTCGGCTTGTGCCATTGTTGTTCTCCCTCGGTACAGCTTAGTACAGGGGGGACCACTGACACCTTCAGCTGAGAATAATGTGCTGACTGGAATAGCAAAGCCACACAGTGGTTACACAAAGCTGCTCCAGCCACACATGTGCAGCTGTGATGCATCAGCTCCACAGGACTGGAATCTTTCAGTACCACCTGTAAAAGTAAAGTGTCATAGTTAATACTTATCAATCTTAGCTTGTTTTATTGTTTAATCATTCTTTTAGGACACAGTCTGGGTTTGTTTTGGGTTTTTTTTCCTCAATAATTTTTACGTCTCATAACCACTAAGCAAATGTGTGTGTGTGTGTGTGTGTGTGTGTGTGTGTGTGTGTGTGTGTGTGTGTGTGTGTGTGTGTGTGTGTGTGTGTGTTCTGTTTGTTTTACAATATTTAACTGCACTGAATCAATATCCCTAATTGATTTAATGTGATTCATGGTAGCCAGCTTGCATCTTAAATGAATGACTGAGTTTAGATAAAACATAGCTAATAACAACAGTGAGAGGCATGCACAAAGACATGGTGAAAAAAATATTAATAGGAACACGGTCAAGCAGTAACTCATAAACTTACCTGCCTTCTCTACTGTAAGGGGAATTGCAGTTTTTTAATAACATGAACGCATGCAGTAACCCAGTGGGGACCAGCAAGGTAACGTTAAACTTACCTGTTAACCACTCTTTTCATTGTGTGCAAATGTAAGAGTTACATGCAACATCTATGACCTTAGCTAAGTCCCCAACAACATCGGGAACACTGGGTTTTTCAAGCAACCGCTTGTAAAGCAACCGCTGTCAGCAACCGCTGTCTTATCTATCCAAGCTTCACCACCATACACTCAAACTGTGAGGCTTCTCGGCTTTCCTCATCGATCTGTGACACAGTGCCCTGACAACAACTTCACCTGTGCCCTGATCTTTGCGCGACACTGAGAGAGACATAGAGTGAACACAGTCAGTAAAACAACAAACAATTTAGTAATCCATCCATCCATCCATTGTCGCTAACGTTAGCTGGTCGGCTAACAACAACAACATAATCTACTTACCCTCATACTGGTGCACGTAACTTGATATATAAAGACGAAAGCCCTTCTCTCGCTTGCTTGTGGGAGCAGGGGAGTGGGCATCAACAATGCGGTGGACATCGTTTACCGAGATTTTTGGAAGATTTTGCAGGCATCTTGAAAAGTTCATTGTGGCGAATGAAGCAGGAAGATAACCGGAAACTCCTCTGCCGACAACCGGGGAAAGCGGAAGTACGTCACGGGACTTGTGCACAGAGCCTATTAGCCTCAGGCAACCATTTGAGGGGCAGGTGCTCAACAAAAAAATACAAATAATAAAGAGAGAGAGAGAGAGAAAATAACCATAGCCTACTGAGATGTCTTCTTGAGAGGGTGAGAAAAACACAGTTCAAACCCTTGTTTTATTATTAATTATTAACATGAGAAAGTAACTAAGAGACACAAACAATAGCCTATACTTTTCCCACTCGAACACTGAGTAGCTGGCGGTTATATAGGGTAGCCTATGCCACATGCACGCACACACTACAGAGGTACAGAGGTGGGGGGTAAAAACAGTTACCACGTATAGACCAAACTGTAATTTACTCCAAAATAACATGATTTGTACCAAAAGTCAGGGGCGTGTGCTCAATGTTGGATGGGCAAATAATTCATGGTGGATAATAACACACATAGGGTTAACAGTGACCTGTGGGACAGGCAGTTTGCTTGTATTTTTCCTCCATGAGCTGTAGTAGGCCTACTGCATCACAATAACATTAGGACAAAGTCATTGTTCCCACATACCAGTAAACCCACCTGTATCTTTTATGTGTTGGTGTAATTACAGTAATTTTCAGTGTTTAGAAAAAAAAGAAAATGTTACAGTGGTGCTTTGTGTTGGTGTTACTATTAAAGCTGTACAGAAAATAAAAATGAATTTGATTCCACTCTGGGTCATAGAATTAGTGTAATAACTCATCTATCAGACCATGTAGCCCAAACTTTGTGCAAAATTCTATTTTCGAGTAAATCCGTGATGAAAGTGAGGTAGTTTTTTTTCGCATTGGATAATGCAGGCATACGAATTATGCGTCACGTTGCTCACGATTCATTAGCCACTGATATTGGATCCGTCATCTGTCAATCAAACGTCTGAGACACACACGCCGAGCTCGGTCTAGCCCCAAACATTGAATATCCCACCCGCTCGATAAAGACCAATCAAATTTGTTTTCTTTACTCGGGTAAACTCGTGCGGCAACTTGTGGAAACTCATAGAAGGAGGCGCGACAAACAGGACAAAGGGCCATTTCTGAACACCTTTCAAGAGTAATGAGCTCAGTGGTGGTTACAGCCATATCGTTCTTGTAGATATTTCTGTACATGTTCGTCCTCCTGTGTTCCAGTTGTGGTTGTGCATTTATTAGGCTTTTCACCATAGCAGACCCTCCTTTGAAGCAAGGAAAGACAATGAAGCTGAAATTACCAGTTATGTTTGTGACCAGTTCATGAAAAATAAATGGGCTAGCAAGGCTCCAGAATGTCAACAAGAGTCTACAGAATTATTACATTATAGTTAATGCACATGTGGTTTTGCCTTCTAAGGGGCTGATGGGTTTTTATGCCTCTTGCAGCTGTCCAGGTGATAGGAGGAGACCAGACTGTGGTGATTAAAGAGACCACAGTTTTGCCCTGCAAACTCATCGACGGCACTGAGGACCTCACCCAGATCTCATGGCAGAGGAGGACAAGAGGAAAACCTAAGAATGACAATTTTTATACAATTCTGACTGAAGGCGGACCAAAATACGTCAATGGACATGATGATCGATTTAAATTTGCTGGAAACTTGGCTGACAAGGATGGATCTCTCAAGTTATCTGACGTCACATTGCTGGATGAAGGCGTCTACACCTGCATCTTCACTTTGTTCCCTTCTGGAAATCACCAGGCTGAGATACATCTAAATATCCTTGGTATACTACAACATCTTCAGTGAGTGATTGTGAGAGAAGTGTTTTGTTTTGACCCTCTTGCTTACATGTTGATGTTTATTTGTGTGCAATAATCCCATAGTGCCTCCGGACACACATGTGGAAGCTAATGTTCCTGTTGTGGGGGATGAAGAGGTTTCCTTAGCTACCTGCACAGCTGCTGGGTCCAAGCCTGCTGCCGTGGTGACGTGGAAAACTGATTCTCTGGCAGAAGAAGTGAGAGCAACAAACCACTCCACGCTAAATGTCAACGATACGACCACCACAGTGAGCTCACTGTGGGGGGTTCCTACCAGAGATATCAACGGTGTTCAAGTCCAGTGTGTTATCACCACTCCGGCGCCGCCCAAAGAGAAAACACTGCCTGTCACCATACGAGTCCACTGTGAGTATAAAAATAGTTACTTTTCCACATGGTTTTGTTCTGAAGCAGCAAAACAGACCATATCAGGAGAGTCACATGGTCCAAGTGAATACAGACCATCCTTATTCATTAGATTCACATGACGTCACTGTGTTTCTGCGCCACCATATTTGTGTCCGAATCAGGGCAATCTGGGCACAGATCACAGCATGTCACGTTACCAGAACAAGTGGAGTAGTAGGAGGAAATCAGCAAGAGACCGAAATTTGACGTTATTTGAAAGATGCCAGGATTATATTGTGCTGTTGACTGTGATAGCAGTCGCCAAAAAAACCCCAGACTGCAGTTTTATTCCATCCCAAAAGACGTAAAGTTATAGGCGGAATAAATGGTTGACTGCAGGCAGTCTATCAGTGGCAGCATGGGCTGTTTCACAAAAAGAGGGGATTCACTTTTTTTTTTAATAACATGGATATATTGAATTCTGCATTTTGATTACTTTCTTGTTAATTACTCACTGATTCTGCATTTAGGGTCTTTTATTTCTGTATAACAGACCGTTGCTAAGTAAAACGGGCCGTTGCTAGGGACGCCGATCTGATCAGCGGAGCAGGGCAGAAGAACTATCAAGGATTTTTACCTTGTGTTTCATTTTTACCAGCTTCAGACTAATTGTGATGTTAGAAACATGACTTGTAGCTTGTTAGAGGGAGAGTGGAGGCTCTCTGCCTCCCTCACCGCTGCTGGAACCAAACCTGCGATCAGAGCGGACAGAGCGGACGGGCCAGCGCAGTGTCACAGCTGTGACCAGCTGTGTCTGTGCCACCGCGAGTCCCTGACACGAACGTGTCCCGTAACCGTCATCTCTTATGACAGACAGGACTACATAAATGCGCACAACGTAACATTTACATGATAATTCATCAATCTACTGATTGATTATCAAAAGCTTGTTGAAAACAACTACACACGAGTCGACCAAGAGGAGGGTGAGGAGCAAACAGCGGAGATGTGACCGGACTAAGGACTTTGATCAACATTACGTCTCAAATTAATTAATTAATTCATAAACTGTGTAATAAGTGGGATAATATAGAGTTTGTCTGTTGTTATAGAGATATAAACCCAGATGAAACCCTGTCATTTTGTCAAGAAACGGCAATTTCCATCCTGCGGTTTGCATGCTGTCATATGAGGAGACCTGTCAAATCGGACACAAATATGGCGGCGGTCCCTTCGACGTGACGTCACTGCAACCCATGAATAGGGCGCGCTCCAGCATAAACACAGACGAGACAAAAACAGTTTTACAATTTAGCAAAGTAACGTCATTAACCAAAAGTGCAGCATTAAAGGAGAACAAACGGTCAGAGATATTTTGGACATTGCCACTGCACTGCTCGACCGTTTATTTTTGTAAAGAAATCATCACAACAAGGAAAAAGTGTTTGTTTCTGTGGCCGGGGAGAAGGCGCTCTGCGGTAGCTTAGTAATGTCTTTCCAGGATGTTTCAGAGTTCGGCTGTCTGAGGTGAGTGATTACATGCAAAAACACAAAGTTTATACGGTTTATACCGGTTTATACTGTACAGTTTATGAGTTCAGTGGTGTGTCATAAGGATTTGAGTCATGTACCATAGATATTTGATTGTTTTTTGAGTGTTTATTGTGGTTGAAAAAATTTCCCTCATACTTTAGTGTTGTCGCTAGCGCTAGCGCCGTCTAGCCATGGTGTAACTCCGGTTTGCCTGCATCAATTTTAGTCACGTTTTTTGCTACCCCCAACACTGGGTGACCATCAGGACAACGATTTAGGGGTCAAAATGACCGGAATTCTCCTTTAAAGGGACAACGAGGAGTTTTGGAAAAGCGAAGCGTTTTCACACTACATTTATGAGCCTCCGCGCGCACCGTAAAATTCTTTTGACCGGCGCAAGACGGACTCATGTTTTCATTCATCAATAATTAAAGTCAGAGGTTCAAAGAGGTTCACATACCGTCGTAGTTCCGACCATAAACGGCGATTCAGCTACGTTATTCTCATGACTCGTTGCGAAACTGAAAGTAAAGAAACGCTGGTCGGCTCGACCAGCATCTCCGCCACCACTAATAGTAACAAAATAACGATAGACAGAATGATATATTTATCGAAAATGGGCCCATTAACAAGTGTGGGTAGCGGAGATTCATCCACATTAACGTGAGACTTTTTTATAACCGATTAGAAACTCCTTGTTGTCCCTTTAACACAAAGCTAACAGTTACTTCTTTTGTCCAGATAGATAGTAACACATTGTTTCAGGTCATCTTACCAATTTATCAATCACTCAGACCAGCTTTGTTTGTCCATTGTCCATTGTACCTTCATCAAATTGGATTTGTGTCCAGACATTACCAGCCTGTCTAGATGGATTGCATTGCTGAAGACTTAGACATAGCTTTGCCGGTTTCTGCAACTTTGCATTGCAGAAACATTACAAATGGATGTCTGTTGTGTGTCACATTGCACGTGACACACAAAGATGGTATGAAAGACTGTTTGAACAGTGGTCAGAGGGTCGGGATTGAGATTAACTTGTAGAAACCAGACTGGAATTTCATTTTAAAGAGTCTCAAAATGTTGTCGAGGTCTGATTTGCATTTCATGTGTTTTTTTTTTTTCTGTCAAAATTTTCTAGATATAATGTCATGGATGTGCCAAAAACTAATTTGGGCTTGAAGCTTCTACAAGGCCTTGGTTTCAATTCGACCTTTTGCCTGTTGGGTTCTGGATTCCTACTTGTTCTTGGCTGGAGTGATTTGCCTGTGTGGGCTGCTTCTCTGATGTTGCCTCTTTGTCCCACTTGCAATGTCGACATTGAGACGGGGTTGGGACAGGGTTGCTGCACAATGAATATGAAATCCTTATCATTTTTGTGTCATCACTGCAGCATTGTACAAGTACTGTAGTATTGCAAAACTGTACTACTTTGCTGAGGACACACTGCATAGTGAACAGGACTGTTTTCATTCCCGTTGATATATTTAAACTCAGTCTAGGCAGAGTAATGTTTCTTTACTCATATTGGGTGAAAGGTTGTTCCTGTTCTATGTCAACACAACTGGAAAATGTGGATTTTTATGTGAAAGTGTTAATACCAGAGCTCATTTGAAGTCAGTCACCCACGCTGCTAAGTAGCACACAAGCAACGATTTGTGAGTCCCACCCATACAGTTGTCACCAAAATAATTCTGAGGAACGTCTCACACCCACTTATGTAGAAATGTCTGAAGGAAGATGATGCTTGGGAGGAAACCTTTTAAACCACAGTAACAAACACTGGACTCTGTTTAGATGTGTCCTGGTCCAGATACTGAGCTCTAAGCCTTTGTGTAAAAAGGTACTTTATGTTTGCTGGATGTGTTTCATTTTTAAGCTGTTTTCATTTTTATGTCCTCCAGTACAATATGTTAGCAGTTGAACAGCACCTGGGCGGTGACAGGTGACAGGTGTGTCTTTATCTCTGTGCTCTGAGGCCTTATAACAGGAACAGACAACAATTGTGGTTTCAGTTGTGTTTACTGCAGTGCTGATCAGCCGTTTGTACGTCGTTGGAGGTCTTAACTGGCTTTCTGATCCGTCTAAAGATGGTTTAGTTTGTTTGCTGCATTTACAGTGCCTGTCTGGGAAAGCTTGGTCTGCCACGCAAGAGGTGTGGCAGTTAATGTCAGTTACATTTTGGCAGCTGTTGTGGGTGGCAGTGCTGTGAAGCAGATACAGTATCAACATGGTCTCCAGGCATCAACCTTGAAAGCATCACAGATACAGTTTCACTTATCTGTTGTTACAAGGTTACGGAAACATACTTGTGTTTTGTGTAACCTTCACCTTGTTAAAACTATTTCCGTGTGCTGAGGAACAGGAGCCTTGAGAGCTTAACTGTAAATAATGACTGTTTTAATGAATGGATGTATACATTCATCATTTGTAATGTACAATTATGTTATTTCTGTAGCAGCTGAACAGAGTCAAACAAGTTCAAGTTAAAACAAAGAGGCCCATAGTTTTATTATCAGCTTGTATCGCGGATCCAAACACTGTGTTTATTGTGATACTGTAATAGTACCAGTACTTTCTCAGCTACAACAATGGCTGTGATTCTCTCTCTGTTTCTTGCAGATCCACCTGGAGAAGTAACCGTTAATTACACTTCCCGAAATTCAGTTGATTGTGTGGCTGAAGCCAACCCACCTCCAGAATTTACCTGGTCAACAGTCAGGTACGTCACAACAGACACAGGCTTTTTTGTCATTGACAGTGAAGCCACATGAATTTGCATGATTTTGAATGTGCTCTAATGTTGCTCTGTTGTAATAGTTTCTTCAACGTGTCTTTTTCAAGTTAACTTAAAATTTTGGCTCAGTAGGTTTAGTTCACCTTTTTTTATGATGACAAGACAAACAGTGTCCAATGTTGATGCAGCCTCTGGGGTAATAAAGGGGAGGGGAGGAGGGGTAAAAAGACTACCACTGGTGCATGGTCTGATAAAACCTGTATAAACACAGCTGTGCCCTGTTTAACAGACTTGAGTCTTGACTAACATTCACAAATAAAGGCTAGGTGGAATAACTTAGGGCACACACACATATTCTCCTTAAGCCTGCCACACACATAAAGATTTTATAAATCTCAACCGATTTATTATCTGTGAGAGACCCCACACATGAAGATAAAAAATCTGTGATTGAACAGTTTTGATCGTATTGTGTGTGGTGTCCTGCGATATTCCAAACACAACACACCACACACATTAAGATTTTTCAGAATCTTGACCCTCTGGTCAGAAAACAATCCGGCATCAGCAGCGATACCAGGGGTGTCGTTGTAGCTACTCTTTCGGGTCTATTTCCGGAATGGACAATGAGAGCGACGTAATTTTTTTTTTAATGAAAGCGGGACACTTCAGCCTTTACAACGATCCCATCTGTGTGTGTCTGTGTGTCTGTGGCTCCGGACGCCGAGCAGTCAAGCGGCTGTCCAATAGGGAGCCGTACGCTGTCACATGACGGGCTGTGAGCGGCGGTCACATGATCGTTTAAACATGGCTGCTGTATTGCTGGCTGTTGCTGGCTACGAGCGCTACTGTCTTTGCTATCGGCTGTCAGGAAATCTCCTGTGTATGCGTGAATGTCTGTGTGAACCTCATGTAATACCAGGGCTGCACCGTGGCTCTCTGTGAGGTTGCCGGTGCTGTGTGGAGAAGTGGCTTGTTGCCGCGAGCAGCAGCATGCAGAGCTCGGTGAGCAGGCACTTCTCCGCACAACACCGGCTCTCCACACACAAGATGACTTTTGATTGAAACGGCCACCGAAGTCGGCCCCGATAATCGTAAATATTGAACATGTTTAATACTTACGATTATCGGCGCCGAACGTTTTCCGAGCCGATTGTCGGGGGAATTTTGACTCTTAACACACCACACACTACAAGAGAATCTTATAAGATAATCTTAAGAGCTTAAGATAATCGGGCGGTGTCTGCATGGAGGGCACTTCAGGATGCCACTGGTGTCTTGTGAAACATTTTAATGTTGGCATCGGACCCATTACCATCCTTAATTCATCTGCATCAGTCTGGTCACACGGTGCTACTTCAGAGCGCCATCAGTTAAATCCCTTCCATTGAGGAATGTCCTGATTAATTCAACTCCACGTTGTGTTTCGCTGCTTATTCAGAGTCTATAGAAATTAAACTCTACATCGTGTTTTCGCTGCTCCCACCCGCTGTATGGAAAGAAAGCCAACAGGGGATCGGGTTGCCGATCGGCATAAACCTGTCACAGATGTTTAGTAGATAACTTTAATCTTATCAGGTAAATAATCGCGATTCACGATAATAAAGGTTTCCATAACAGCCAGTCACGTACAAAAGAATTGGGGCTTCGCTTTGCAGTTGCTCAGTTAACACTGTTAAAAAAAAAAAGTCTGGTGTCATCCTCGCTGGTACTTACTGTAAACCGCACCAAAAAAGAAAACAGGATAATCTTGAATATCATCATTGGCATAAAAATACAAAACTAGGATAAGCTGAGCAAGTCTTGCACATGTATTTCCTGGTTTGAGAGTGACTTCCTGTTTAAGGATGAGCTTATCAGTGAAAGCAAAGAAAGATGAGAGCATATAGATACAGTATGTAAAAGTCACAGTATATCAATGTAAGAGTTAGAGTGTATGTGAGTGAAATTAAAGAATGCACGTGTGTAAATGTAAATGCATGTATACATGTATGTGAAAGGAGAATGTATGTGTGAGAAGTATGTATATTATGTGAGTGAGAATATACTGTTTAAATGAATGTGAAAGGAGAATGAATGAATGCGAGTGAGAATGAGAATATATGAAAGTGGATGGAGAATATGTGTGTGTAAGAGTGAGAATACGTGTGTGTGACAGGAGAATATGTGTGCGTGAGAGTAAGAATATAAGGGTGAGTGTGACGGAGCGCCTTTGAACGCCCCGTCATTCCCTGACCGGCGCGCTCTCTCACTCAGAGAGTGCCGGTGTCGGGGGCGCGCGCTGCGCCCTCATTGTTCCGGCGGAGCCAAGCTCCTTATAAATTGTTCCCCGCCGGCCGCATCTCGCGGTCCAGCGGTGACATAAACTTTTCCCGTGCCCTGAACTCTGTTCTCCCCACCGTGGGTCGTCGAGGGTGCACACTCGGCGCCTACGTGACACATACACACACACACGCTCACCTGCTGTTGCTGCGGAGGTCTGACTCAGGTTCACGGGCCGAACCGAGGCAGTTCCGGTCCACGTCATAAGTAGCGCACTGTGGCGCGCTACCTTGGGTCAGGTGACCACGGACTAAACCATATGTGGTTAATTGTTCTAAAGTATTGTTAATTTATGTGTTCTGTGGGAAAAGTGGCGCAGCCATATGAGGGGTTGTTAGTGCCACAGTACTGGACTGGGGTTAGATTTAAAGGGGTTCTGTAAGTTTTGTGCTTTGTTTCCCAGTTTATGTTTCTTAACCCCTGTGCTTTGTTAATTGGTTTGCCCGGGGGAGAGGCCAAGGGGGTATTTAAAGAGAGCTCAGCTCACTTGAAGAGAGCATTCGGCTGAGGAGCATGTAGATAACACTTGCTGCCTGATTCCTGTAAATATCTTTTTCCTCCATCCTGTTGTAAATATTCCTGCTGTTTTTGCTTTGCCACCCGTGGGTATTTTGGTCTTTGGTGTAATAAAAAGAAAATCACCCAACAAAAGTTTGCCGACTGGGCCATCATCTTTCCATCCATCGCTACAAAGTACCGAACCCCGACATTTGGTGTCAGAAGTGGGATGGCCAGTCGACGAGGGCGCCTCCGGTACACAGGAAGACGTACCGGGTTGCGCTCACAAAAGGAGGAACCAGTGCAGGACGAAGATGGCGAGGAGGGAGCCTGGTCCACAGCCGAGGAGGACGAAGGGGGTGCAGCGGCTCCAGTCCTGCAGGCCAGCCCTGGAGCTCCAAGTCCAGGAGAGGAGCTGGTAGCTGTCATGAGGACCTTCCTGGAGGGACAGCAGAGAAGAAAGGAGGGGTTTCTGGCAGAGCTCAGGGGACTCCGGGCTTCGTGGCCAGCCCCGCAACTTGGTCAGGCAGGGGCCGGGCTGAGGCCTGTAGCACCTGTTCCAGCACCTATCCCAGAGCCCGGGTCTGTCACCATCTGAGAGGTCGCTGATGAGCCTGAGAATGGACTTACCTACACCCGCTGCACCGCGCCGCAGTTCACCCTTAAGGGCACCAAGGTTTGGGGTGAGCATTGTGACAGAACCTCCGAGGCCGGAGAGCAGACCCTGTGGCGACCCCAAGATTCCCCAGTACCTGGCTGGGGAGGACATTGAAAATTACCTGCTTCGCTTCGAGCGGATTGCCAGAACGTGGGGTTGGCCAGATGGTGAGTGGGCGTGTCGCCTGGTGCCGCTACTCACTGGGAAGGCGCTAGAGGCATACACCGCTATGGACGAGGAGAGGGCTCATTCGTACCCGGATCTGAAGGCGGCACTCCTGACCAAGTTTGACGTCTCACCGGAGACGTATCGCCAGCAGTTCCGGGCCATGGCAGTTCCACCGGGAGAGAACCCCACAGAGACTTACCACCGCTTAAAGGGTCTACTGTCGGTGGATTCGGCCAGAGCAGCATACCAAGGAGCAGATCTGTGAGCAAGTCATCTTGGAGCAGCTGCTGCGAGTCTTCCCAGCAGACATCCGCACCTGGGTGAAGGAGCACGAGCTGACGGATGGGCTAGCTGCAGGCAAGCTAGCGCTGCAGTACCTCAACGCACGGAGGGGAGGCCCGCCTGCCTACCACGGTGGTCCCAGTCGTCAGGTGTCGTCGCAGCCCAGACCAGCATCTGCCTGGAGACGCCCGGCCTGCACCTCGCCAGCGCAGCCCCGGTAAGGAGTTCATCTGTTTTTACTGCCAGCAAGCAGGGCACAAGGCTTCGTTGTGCCCCATCAGAAAAGCTAAGCTTAGCGGGGCATGTTACACTCCTCGGGTTGAGGTTGCAAGTACTGGGGGAGGGCAACAGCGCTTTAAGGACGTTACCATTAATGGTGAGACTGTGACTGCTCTGGTTGTCTCGGGGAGCTTCCTGACGCTGGTCCGAAGGGAGTTGGTGCCAACGGGCGTGGTGGATTATAGCCGACAGGAGGACATTTTGTGTGTGCACGGGGACAGCCATTCCTACCCCACCGCTGAAGTGACGGTGGGGGTGGATGAGCAACCTTACCTGCTGACTGTCGGGGTAGTGGAAAGGTTACCCGTGGCTGCTATCCTGGGGTGGGACTTACCTGTGCTGCTGGACGTGCTGCTGGAGGCCGGCCCCAAAGACAGTGACCTGGGGAAGGGTTTGTCCGGTCATGTGATCACCCGCGCCCAGGCCAGGGCGGGGGTGACGGCTGACCCAGGGCCGGAAAAGGGGCCCGATCCAGAACTCTTTTCAACCCTGGACAGCAGTTTGTTTGAGGGGGCCATGAAGGGGCCCAGGAAGTCTCGCCGCCAGCGGCGGTTTGAAAAGGGGCTGAAGTCCCGGGAGCCGGACTGCGCAAGGGCATGTGGGAGGTGCCAGAGGACATTGGGGCCCTGCAAAAGGGGGATGGGACTCTGAAGCCCTTGTTCGCCAAGGTGGTTGGGGGGCTGGATATGTCAAAAGGGGAGAAAGAATGTTTTGTTGTTGACAGTGATGTTTTGTATGCAGTGGCGGATGGTGTCAAACGCCTTGTGGTTCCTGTGTCATGTCGGCCGATGATAATGCACCTGGCACACACCTTGCCTTGGGCAGGTCATCTTGGCCGCAACAAAACATATTTGCGCATCTCCTCCAGGTTCTATTGGCCTTCCATGTATGTTGATGTGCAAACCTTCTGCAAAACCTGTCCCACCTGTCAGAAAACGTGCTATGTCCACCAGTCCGACCGAGCCTACCTACAACTCCTGCCCGTGATCTCCACTCCGTTTAGGCGTGTGGCCATGGACATTGTGGGCCCATTGGTGAAGAGCACTGGGGGGCACCAGTACATCCTGGTGCTCTGTGACTACGCCACACGGTTCCCGGAGGCTTTCCCCCTGCGCACGGTCACTGCGCCTGCTGTTCTGCGTTGTCTTGTCCAGTTGTTTTCCAGGGTTGGTGTACCGGACGAGATCATCACAGACCAGGGGACCAACTTTACCTCCAGACTCCTGCAGCTCTTCCACCGGCAGCTGGGGGTTTCTGCGATCAAGACCACCCCGTACCACCCTCAGACGGACGGCCTGGTCGAGCGCTTCAATCAGACCCTGAAGAAGATGCAGCAGAAGTTTGTGGCCGACACTGGGAGAGACTGGGACCAGTGGCTGCCCTACCTGCTTTTTGCCTACCGGGAGGTTCCCCAAGCGTTCACAGGGTTTTCCCCGTTTGAGCTCCTGTATGGCTGGGAGGTACAGGGGCCATTGGATCTGCTGCGGAAGACCTGGGAGGCTCCCACAACCGGCACCAGTGACCGGGGTGTGGTCCAGTTCCTGCTGGAGATGAGGGACCGGTTGGCAAGGTACAGAGACGAGGCAGAGGTCAACCTTCGTGAAGCCCAGCAGACCCAGAAGGCGTGGTACGACCGACAGGCCAGGCACAAGGAGTTCCAGCCCGGCCAGAAGGTCCTACTCCTCCTGCCATCCTCCAACAGCAAGCTGCTGGCCAAATGGCAGGGCCCGTACACCGTCCTCAGGAAGATGGGCCCGGTGACTTACGAGATCACGAACCACCCGGACAAGAAAAGGGCAAAGCAGGTTTACCACGTCAACCTGCTGAAGGAGTGGAAGGAGGCTCCGGTTCGGGTTCCCGTGGCGTCCCTGCTGGTGACGGCGGTGGACAGCGAGGGGGAGGAGGAGTCTACCCTCGCCGACCTCAGCCAGTCTGCGGAGCCTGCTCTCGGGCACCTCTCTGCCACCCAGTCCAGCCAGCTGTGCCAGGTGTTCCAGGGGGTCGCCAAGCTCTTCGCGGCCAACCAGGGGAAGACTGACCTCGTGGAGCATGTGGTCCGGCTGAAAGACAAGGGGCCGGTTCGTCAGAGGGCCTACCGGGTGCCCCAGCATCTTGTGGCCAAACTTCAGAAGGAGGTGGAGGAGATGCAGCGCTTGGGGGTGATCGAGCCGTCGCAGTCTGAGTGGTGTAGCCCGGTGGTCATTGTGGGGAAGAAGGACGGTTCCCTGCGCATCTGCATGGACTTCCGGAAGGTCAACGCCATGTCAGAGTTTGACGCCTACCCGATGCCCCGGATCGACGACCTGCTGGAGAGGATTGGTCGGGCTAGGTTCATCACCACCCTGGACCTCTGTAAAGGGTACTGGCAGGCACCCCTGGAAGCGTCCAGTCGTCCCTGCACAGCGTTCCAGACACCTGCCGGCCTCTTCCAGTTCACGGTGATGCCCTTCGGCCTACATGGGGCACCGGCAACTTTCCAGAGGCTGATGGACCGTGTCCTGCGGGAGTGTGAGGACTGCAGTGCTGCCTACCTCGATGACGTGGTCATTTTCAGTGCCACCTGGGAGCAGCACCTGCGTGATCTGGAGCGAGTCCTGACGCTGAATCCAGCCAAGTGTCAATGGGCCAGGGAGGAGGCGAAGTACTTGGGGTACCGGTTTGGACGAGGGGAGGTCCGACCACAGGTGGACAAGGTCGAGGCCATCCGTAGCTGCCCTCGCACGAAGAAGGAGGTGAGGTCCTTCTTGGGCTTGGCCGGCTGGTACAGGAGGTTCGTCCCACAGTTCGCCACCATCGCAGCACCTCTGACAGCACTGACGGCGAAGGATCAGAGGAACCCGGTCATCTGGATCGAGGACTGTGAGGCGGCGTTCCAAGCTCTCAAGGCCTGTTTGTGCTCTTCGCCAGTTCTGAGGAGCCCTGACTTCAGCCAGCGGTTCCTGGTTCAGACCGATGCCTCAGCGGTGGGACTGGGGGCAGTCCTGGCCCAAGGTGAGCCGGGTGACAAGCGACCGGTGCTGTACCTGAGCCGGAAGCTGCTGCCACGGGAGACCAGGTACTCTACTGTGGAGAAGGAGGGCCTGGCCATCAAATGGGCCCTGGAGAGTTTGCGGTACTACCTGCTGGGGAGGGAGTTTGACTTAGAGACTGATCACAGGGCTCTGACCTGGATTAACTCCATGAAAGACCACAACAGTCATCTCACCCGCTGGTACCTCTCTCTCCAGCCGTTCCAGTTCCAGATCCGACATTGAGCTGGCAAGACCAACGTTGTGGCAGATTATCTCTCCAGGTTGCCGCACATCGTCAACCTCGGGGAGGAGGGGGATAATGTGACGGAGCGCCTTTGAACGCCCCGTCATTCCCTGACCGGCGCGCTCTCTCACTCAGAGAGTGCCGGTGTCGGGGGCGCGCGCTGCGCCCTCATTGTTCCGGCGGAGCCAAGCTCCTTATAAATTGTTCCCCGCCGGCCGCATCTCACGGTCCAGCGGTGACATAAACTTTTCCCGTGCCCTGAACTCTGTTCTCCCCACCGTGGGTCGTCGAGGGTGCACACTCGGCGCCTACGTGACACATACACACACACCTACACACACGCTCACCTGCTGTTGCTGCGGAGGTCTGACTCAGGTTCACGGGCCGAACCGAGGCAGTTCCGGTCCACGTCATAAGTAGCGCACTGTGGCACGCTACCTTGGGTCAGGTGACCACGGACTAAACCATATGTGGTTAATTGTTATAGTATTGTTAATTTATGTGTTCTGTGGGAAAAGTGGCGCAGCCATATGAGGGGTTGTTAGTGCCACAGTACTGGGGTTAGATTTAAAGGGGTTCTGTAAATTTTGTGCTTTGTTTCCCAGTTTATGTTTCTTAACCCCTGTGCTTTGTTAATTGGTTTGCCCGGGGGAGGGGCCAAGGGGGTATTTAAAGAGAGCTCAGCTCACTTGAAGAGAGCATTCGGCTGAGGAGCATGTAGATAACACTTGCTGCCTGATTCCTGTAAATATCTTTTTCCTCCATCCTGTTGTAAATATTCCTGCTGTTTTTGCTTTGCCACCCGTGGGTATTTTGGTCTTTGGTGTAATAAAAAGAAAATCACCCAACAAAAGATTGCCGACTGGGCTATCATCTTTCCATCCATCGCTACAAAGTACCGAACCCCGACAGTGAGAATATACTGTGTATGGAGAATATATGTGTGTGAAAATGCTATAATGAATTATGTCTTGTATGGCCCCTCATAGCTTACCTCTGTCATTTATCCATTAATTCAACCTATTACATCTTGTTATTCATCTTTTAATTTTTCAGTTTAATTGTAATTTTCCCAGGTTGTTTTTAAACTATAAAAACTGGTGCGAGTGAGTCATAAATGAGTCATGAACAGGCATGGCCGTGGTAAGTGGCACCCCTAGTGGCCAGAGTAAGATTGGGAAAAAAATATTTCAAATACTTATGAATACGTAGCATATTAATAATTTATGTTGAAAGTTTTGGTGACTAATTAGATCTTCCAATGTTGAACTCTTTCTAGACCTAAAGTAGAGTGTGTAATCTTCCCACTGAGAGAAACAGCAGAGCGCTCTCTGACAGCTGGGAGTCCCCTGCCGTAGATTTTGGAAAGTACCGGGAAAGACAAGTCGTAGAGTCAAAGAGAGTATAAAACAGGTGTCCTTCCTGTCCAGTGCCTTTGCAAATGCACTCATTCAAATCCAAAGGCTGATGATTCAGAGCCATCTGCTGCCAGCCACTATAATACGGAACAGGCATTTTCAGTATCAACCACTTTACTGAGCAGATGGTTTAAATAAATATGTTAAAGGTTGACTATGTAGAATGACAAGAAAAACAACAGCAAAAGAATTCCAGCAGTCGATTGCCAGACCGTTGCTAGGTAAAACGGGCCGTTGCTAGGGACTCCGCTCTGAACAGAGGACAGCAGAGGAGGAGAGCTAAGCAGGATATTTACCTCATGTTTCATTTTTACCGTCATTAACAGCAGAATGAATGACTTGTAGCTTGTTACAGGGAGAGTGGAGGCTCTCTGCCTTCACACCGCTGCTGCTCAAAGCCTCAGAGCCTCCGCTGTCACTGCTCTCGTCAAGTTGGAAAAAAAAAAAAAAAAAAGGAGCTCCGTGGCACCGAAAGTCCGCGACGATAAACGTGTTTATGACAGATAAGACTACACAAATACACCCATCCTAACATGTATATGATAATCCATTGATCCACCGATTGATTATTAAAAAGGCTTGGTTGGAAACAAACGCATCCGACCGGGAGGAGGCAGGAAAACAGCGGAGAATTGAGCCACATGTCGGCTACAGGCAGGTACGAATGTAAACAGAACGTTGACAGAAAGTCATTGTCGAGCCCGTCAAAAATATTAAAAATAATAATTCAGACTAAAAAAAATTTTTTTATGGAAAAGCAATACTTTCATTCTGTACCCCTCTAAAGGCCCCATGGATGTATTATTTTTGAAAAAATATAGCTTTTAATAAATATTCTACATATTCAACCTTTAACATCCTCCCCTACCAAAAAAAAAAAAAACAAAACAAAAAAAACAGTTGCCTTTCATGAGGTTCTTTTAACTTTGTGTTGCTATTAGAAACAGATCTTCTGTGATCCTCACCTCATTGTTGAATGTTCAAACAGTCTTATCCTATGAGCCTTCATGTGAAGGTAGAAGCAACTGCAGGACTGTCACAGCTCATTCAGAGGCAGAGTGATGTGTTGAGTTAGGATTCAACAGCACAACATGCGGGAATGGGAATTCACATTGCTGATGCAGTACACACAAGTAGTCTCCACACACAATTTGTTGATTATTAAAGGTTGAATATGTAGAATATTTATTAAAAGCTATATTTTTTCAAAAATAATACATCCAGGGGGCGTTTAGAGGGGTACAGAATGAAAGTATTGCTTTTCCATAAAAAATCCTGCATAGTTCTCCTCTGTTGTCCTCTGATCAGGGTGGAGTCCCTAGCAACGGCCCGTTTTACCTAGCAACGGTCTGGCAATCGACTGCTGGAATTCTTTTTCTGTTGTTGTTCTGGTAATCTTACTCAACCTTTAAGTTCAGTGACTTGAACAGGCCTGCCTGTGGGAGGATAAGGGGTTTTCCAGACTGAGCAGCCATTTGGAAAATTGTGTGGAGGAGACCGTTTTAGAGCGAGGATATTGAGTAGAGGAAAGAATGACCTGTCAATGTTTTTTTTGCTCTGTTGCTGCCAGTTTAGTCTGGTTACTGAACTGTCTTGTTTTTCTGCTTCAGGCCTGACCAGTCATCATCTGCAGCTGTTGTACAGGGCTCAACACTGGACATTGCTAGCGAGGATGGCCTCTACCAATGTGAGGCATCTAATAAATATGGGAGTGGCCGTGTTTACCTCCATCTGCACAAGTCAGGTGATGTGCTAACTTCATGTGTTTGTGGGTTTCTCAGAAAGTTGTCCACGTTTTTGCACTTACTATAATCCTTTTGTGTGTTTTCAGCACATTATGGATGTTTGTTTACTTCTAACCCAGGCCCATAAATAATTAATTGTTTGAGGAGATAAGCTTGGATATTTACTGCTGGAGTAGAAGTGCTGTTCTGGTTGCATTGAAGGATCAATTCACTCAATCACTAAAGAATTATCCCATTTAGTGATAGAAATGGCTCTGCCTGCAGCTGACAGAGCCATGGAGCCGGTTGCTACACAACCCAGCCATTTTACAAAAAATGCTGTGTCTACTGTACAACGGATCAAGACAAAGCTTACTAAACGCTTATAAATGTTGCATGTCATCCGGCCGTGGTTATTTCTCAGGCTATTTTCTAATTCAGGGCCTGTCAGGACATGAAAAGAAAAGGCCTACTAAGGCATTAACTGCATGGTTTGAATGAAGTTGGTTAACCAAATATAATGTGAAACGTGACACAAGATGCATTGAAATGGCCGGTAAATACCAGTGCTTGTACATGTTACTACAATATTTCAACATACCAGAAACGTATGAAGAGACCTTCTTTATAGCAGACGCTTTTGGCTGCAGGTGAGGACAGATAAGGGAAGCATTTCCATTGAGGTGAGACAGATCAAGCTTCCTGTTACCTGGGAGACTACTAAAGAGGTTTAATGGCACTGAGCCACCACGGATAAATACGTGGAAGCTAATAGCTCACCAGGAGGTTGTGAGAATGTAATCTGTACAATGGACGAATAGTTCAAACTTAAAACTTCACAGCTGCACTCAGTAAATATAATCAAAATTGCAACTAAGTCAAATACATGGACATGTACTATGAGTTTCAGCAGTGACTGCAACTCGGCTGATTTCAGAACAGATATAAACTTTTCACCAAAAAGGAAACATGTTGCCATGGACACAGTGATAACAGTGATATCACTTATCTGTGTGTTCGATTGACTGAATCATGACACAAAAAGTGACACAACTTCTGTGATGTGCTTTTCAGATGTTTTTGTTGAAAGATTCAAGTTTTCAGATATTAATATTTTGTTGTTTTTGTTAAACTATTCAACTATCAACTTACAACTTTATCACTGAGTTGGAGGCATGTCTCCAGCCACCTATTGCACAAAAGTCCAAGATTCCCTCTGTTTCGGTCTCCACCAACTCTTGAGGCGAATCTTTTTTTCTTTTTGTATATTTTTTGGGCTTTTATTGCCTTTTTTAATTGATAGTGCAGTCGAGAGAGAGACAGGAAATGGGGAGGCAGAGAGTGGGGGAATGACACGCAGGAAAGGGCCGTCCGACGCGGGACTCGAACCGGGGCCGCCTGTACCGAGGATTGAGCCTCAACATGGGGCGGCAGCTCTACCCAGTGAGCTAAACGCAGCCCCATTGAGGCGAATCTTTTGTTATTAAATGTTGCACCAGTGAGTTACTACTCTGCTCTTTGGTGCTGAGCAGGTAATTGGGATAATCACAGTGCTGTTGTACTGGACTGCATCATTGTTTGATATACTGGCACTGTAGAACTTTATTTCTCAATAACTATATTCCTCTTTCTGGCGTTCTCCTTACAGGATCCTGCACAGCTTGGGAGACCATATTTTCCATTTTGTTTATCCTGAATGTCATCGGTATTTCAGCATTTTGCTACTTTTACATATCCAAGGATTGGGACTTTGATATACCCAAGAGGAAATCGCCAAGGTAAGGTACTGCTTATAATTGTGCTGCGCATTACATGTACTGTATTTTTTGTGATATATTAACTGATGGTTTATTGTTTAGAAATGAAGAAGGCACAGAAGCGGAGAGGCGGGCTGTCCGTTCAGATGAGTCTGAAACGCCGACTGTTGCTGAAGCCCGAACATAGGTAGAAATGCATGCGTACTAAATTTAGTGAACTTCTATTTGGCTCTTTCATTTCATAAATATTTCATTATGTGCCTTAAATAACAATAGGTTATGACAAAGGTTAAGCAGTTTTTTTGTCAATTGTATTTTTTTAATAATGGTCTTTAACAAATCTGCTGATGCTCCTAAAAAATCTTTGGGAGCTCATTTGATATGATGTCTCCTTGTAATGAGGTGTTTTGGATTGTCTTTCTTAGGGATTGATGTGATCGATGGAACAACATCACCTCAAATATGCACTAATCCTGCATACGGTATGCTGCAACAGATGCAATGATCCATGTGGTGTATGTCCGTTGAAATCCCACGGGTGTGCCTTGTCTTGCTGCAGTTGGAGTTCCAGTTAGGTCCAGTTTATACACGTGTTGCTATTTTTAACAAATGTATTACTTTAAGTAACCAAAAAAGAAAAAGAGGAATAAAGATTTGCAAACTGGGTTGTTTTAAACCCTTAAACCCACTCACCCGATGTCAGGCCCAGCATGTGTTAGAGGCAGTTACAACCCACAGACCAATGTGTTTGAGGGGTTAAAGGAAACTCTGTGGTTAGCGCCTCGTGGTTTCTTGTTGTAGTTTAAACTGGATTCCTGTGTAATTCACAAAACTGTTAAGGGCTTAAGGGCTTTATCAGAGCCTGCATGTTTTCTGTGCAGCACACAAGAACCCCACCCCCCCACACCACCACACCTCAAAATTAAGCATTTACCACTCAAAATTGTATGTAATGAAAGTCTGGTAATATTGCACTTATCTAAGTAAGCGCATGCAAATAGAAGCACACTGAAGAAGGAATAAGCTAAAACAGAAAAAGATTAAGCAAGACAGAAATTTCGACACTAATACAAATTGGTTTGCTGTTTTTAATATCCATGATAATTCTGTGTTAACAACATTGGCTGTTGAGAGATACTTGTGCCTTTGCGTCAGATTTTAAAGTCTGTTTCTTAAGGGAAAAGACAACCTATGAAACAAAGTTAAAAAGAATTCTAAACAAGGCAACAACAAAACAAAAAAAAGAAAAAGTTACATTGCTTTAATTTGGTCCAGTTTAAGTCTCTGGACCACAGGCTTCAGCATAACGACAGCTCAGGCATGAGGAATCCCAGGAACTTGTTTCCCACCCATATGCCACCAGAACACTTGTGTCTAAAAGATGCCCCCGACAACCCTTACCCCCCTTACCGCCCCCCACCCACCCTCTTATCTTACACTAACACCTGTGCACTATAAGAATGCTGAAGGTGTGGCGATGGGAACATATTACAATGTGCCCCCCTCTGAGCAGATCTGAAACCTGCCAAAGTTCCTGCACCCTGTACAAAATACATATTTGTTTTTCTTTTCTTTTCTTTTCTTTCATTTTAGTCGCTCACCTGCTGGTCATTATTTATTATTATGTGCCTTATTTTTTGCAGTAGTTATTTTTTGTTAGAACAGTATCTGCAAAATCATCACTGTAGATGTTATTAGTCTACACAGTGGAATAACTGAACACAGACTGAAGTCAGCAAGAATGCTGTTTTATGTTGACGTTTACAGTATAACATGTTTGAGGTTACTGAAGGTTAATATGAAGATTTGTTTTATAGTTAGTGTTGTTACGGTTTATATCTGGAAGCATCCAGGTAGAAGTGTCTTGTTCCACTACAGTGTCTTTACTGTTGTTTGGCTAGTATACTGTTAGCAGATAATTACACTCAGTCTTACTGTTTAATTCATTTCAAGCTAAGAACATCACGGTACGATTAGAGTGAGGATATATCATCCAGGGATCATATTTCAATCTGATGTTGTTTGTTATCCAAGATGACACATCAAAACAGTTTTGGATATCTAAACAATTTTTCATTCCACTTCCTCCACATTCAGAGGAGGCTGTGTCATTCATCCTCCAGGGACCCTTGATATATAATTTCCAGCATTTCAGTTGTATAGTTTTTTTGTGCCATAAAACTTTATCTGTGTGTTTATGTACTGTTCTGTCAGTTAGGGGTGTGGGGTCTTGAGCAGATTACTGATTCTTTCAATCCTCCTTCATCAACACCTACATGTTACAGTTACATACAACAGTACACCTCTCCCTTTAAAGCTCCTCCAGACCAAAATATCGGTCCAAACAAACACTATCATACGATGTCAAATGTCATAGAACATATGACACAGCATTAAAGAACACATTTGCTTTTTACAATACTACAGTTACACTATTTGACCCATTTTCTTTCTCAGTCCCATGGTACAGTCCAGTCTCATTTTCCTCTTGGCCGAGTGATTATATAATTGAGCATACACCACAGTCATACTGCCATACACATGCACTCGCTCTTAGAGCCACCGCTCTCTCATCTGACGTACTAATCAATCCAGTTGAGATCTCAGTACAGTCGCTGCTTTTGCAAGATGCTATATTCTCAAATAGGTGCTGTCATTCAGGAAATGACAGATTGATTATCTCTTACACCCACAGAACTCTTCTCGTTCCACTTCCCTCTTCTCCTTTTTCTTGTCCTGTACACAAACATGAGCGCCCCCCGTTGCTGATTGACTTTAATGTGTAGCATCTGACCCACTTCATTTTATTATTAGCTTATTTTTCTTAGAGAGCAAGCGAGTGCTTTGTAGGAACACTGATCAAACAGCCAGTGGAGCATGAGTACATATTCTTTTGAATTTGCCAAAAATATTATTATTATTACTTATTCCACCTTAAATATAAACACATAACACAACAGTCCAGATCACACTCGTCTCTTTCCAATGAAGATAAAGTGCCAATAGTGTTTTTTTCCCAAAAGTTCACAGTTAAGCTCATGATGTGCCACTTTAGCACTAATTATGATCCAAAACTCCACACACAACCTTTTAATTTCAAAACATAAACAATCAAGAGAAAATTAGAAATTGAAAATGAAAATATTTGATAATAAATTAAATCTGTTTCCCACACCCCACTATTTAAATGAAAGACACTCCCCATCTTGGTGAAAAAAGTAACATTACAATATTTTTTGTAGTGTAGCCTAAAATATAGGCTATTACTCTGAAGGTTTAAATTAGGGATTTGTGCCTCATCACCTCATCTGATGAGGTTAGGTTTTCACGTATTTCTATTTATTGGTTGGTTTGAAATAGTCCTGGAGGAAGTTGTAAATTTGGATGTTTAACGTAAGCTTGTCAGCTGGCTTTTTCTTACCTCCTCTTAGTTATTCAAAGCCAGCCTATTTGAAGAAGTGTGAACTAAAAATGAAGAGGGTTCAGATAATTTGTATGATTATAAAATAAATGTAAATGTAAATTTGCATTAAAAAAAAAATCACCTGAACTCAGTTTTGGCAATATGGGATTGATGCTTATAGTTGTACTGTAATTTACAGGTTTGGAAAGGAAGAAAGAAATGAGTCTAGCTTTACCTCATCTCATACAAGCAGCGTTAACCCATCGAAAATTATGACTGAAGTGTTATAAGTTCAATTATGATTATATTTTTGATAGACATTCCATAAAGACATTTTGTGTTTTGGATGGTATGGTTTTATTCTCTTCTTTTCTATGTTATGTTTTATGTTTATAATTTTTTATTTATTTGCAATGTTGTTTGTAGTGTTTTTCATTCTTTGTCTTTTAATCTGTCTTGAGTTTAATAAATAATCCAAATACATCAACCTCTCTGCACTCAAATATCTTATGTATTTACAGTGTCTACTCACACAAAGCCTTAATCTGCAGTGTTAAACTGATTAGAATAGTTGGAATAGGTTCCCACCATTTCCCACACAGTGCTTGAGATATTCGAGGACGGGAACTACGGTGTAACAGTCATCACAAGACAAGTCCCGTGGAATCAGTCTTAAGACTTAAGACCAGACTTAAAACATGCAAACTCTTGCAACATGCCAGGAAGAATGACTTGGCTTTAACTCTTATGATGTGACAAATATAATCTTATGCCACTTGTGGGGTGTTTCTTGCTCCAGAGTGCTGCTAGTGGTTAAAAACCTTTAATGGATGCCTGTGGGATTTCAAAGAAAGTAACAAGGACATTAGAATGAGCATTATGGGACGTGTAGTATGAGTTGTTTTGGGGTGAAACTAAAGCACAGGCACATCTCAATTTTGACTTCAACTGTTTTGTAATCATCTGACCCCTGAATCCCTCGACTTTATGGAAGCATAATACCGAATTAACCATCATCACAAAGAGTCTGCTCTACTGAATATACATGAACCCATTAACCTCAGCTGTTTGTCTCCAACTTATGAACTAAAGAATTTAAGACATGCATTGTTTTTCGTACTGATTTGAATTAAAAACAAGAGTGAACATGTCATATAACAGAGAGTTTACATTTCATATTCTAAATTGACCTAAACTGACAGTTTTAATCTGTTGAGTTCAGGTACCATCCATTTCACACCAGCTCAGCCGGATACATTGTGGTTTTCCTGAGTGATCGTGGTTATTTTAGGCATTTATGACAGTTAAGACCACAACTAACAGAGCTACAATATGTTCTCTGGAGGCCTGAAGGCTGCTATCATAAAACAATATTTCCTGGCAGTGTTTGATTTTCCCATCTATAATTCATCTCTTGTTCTCCGGTCTGCCTCCACACAAGAAACTAGGGGAGAGTCGGGTAAAATGTGCCACTTTTCATATTCAGGAAGACAATTATAGTTTTGTTGCACACTAATATATCTTCATATATTTCAGGATGTTGTGCATCACTGCAAACAAACAGAATGAGTGTAAACATAACTGTTTTGTTATGTCCAGGTTGCTAGGGAACACAAACTGCTGGGACCTGCTGTGAGGTTTGCAATTACATCTTATCCTGGGAAGAATCCCTCATCTTTCTCTTTGAATGTAAATATTGGCTTACCATAAACAGCTTTCAATGTTTTCAGGACTGTACTGTAATCATAAACATCTAGAATCCTGCTTTAATAATTTGGACATATACAGACAAAACAGTGCATGCTCGGTTTACTACCTCATGTTGTAGCTCGTAGATGCCACAGCTCATGTATAAAACAAATTTGTAATTACTGTATATCTTTTGGTCTGAACACAATTCTCATGAAAGTTATGATCGACTGAATTCACTGTCAAGAGGGAAAAATTGATTTTTGGACATAAATGTGGAACCACTGTGGTTCTTACCTTCACAGACAAAACATGAAATTATGTTTTCCTCCTAAATATTTGTCACATGCTTTCTTATGGTTCTTAGCAACAAGTGGTGACTCAAATTGCTCCAATGCTCAATTTACCTCTCCCCTACTAGATTATTATCACAATAATCACTGATAATTCAACTGGAAATGAGCTGAAACTGGAGCTCTGCTTAGACCAGTGTTATATGTTAATTCAACTAGATACAGTATGTCTTATGATGCATTCACCATAACCTCAGGCAAACATCAGATGCAGCTTTAAAGGAGCTATTTGTCAGTTTTGATAGTATCACTACATAAACTAACCAACACTCACTTTAACATCTGCTTACTTACAAGTCAAGAAGAAACATTGTGATTTCAGCATCAAACTTCATTTATGTAGAAGGGAAGAAAGCAGCTCTCTGGTTCTGGTTATATTCCTGTTACTCCTTCCACCGAGGGTGCTAACAAGCTAGCGACTTTCGGAGGCCAGGTGATGAAAATAATAACTCAAGCAAACCTGCAAACAGCTCCTTTAAATGAGATTCATATGACACATGAATTAATGAGCAGCTTTAAAGGTGTTCAGAAATGGCCGTTTGTCCTGTTTGTCGTGCCGAGTTAACCCGAGTAAGGAAAACGAATTTGATTGGTTGTTATCGAACAGGCGGGATATTCAATGCTTGGGGACCGCGCTCGGTGTGTGTGTGTGTGTCTCAGACGTTTGATTGACGAATGACGGATCCACTATCAGTGGCTGATGAATCATGAGCAGGATGACGTATAATTTGTGCGCCTGCATTATCCAATGTGAAAAAAAAACACCACACTTTGAAAATAGAATTTTGCACAAAGTTTGGGCTACATCGTCTGATAGATGAGTTATTACACTAATGTTAGGACCCACAGTGGGCTCAAATTCTATTTTCTTTTCTGTACAGCTTTAAAGAGGACCTATGTGACAACTATGTGAAGGTTAAATATAAATGATTTGTAACTTGTTAAGAGGAAGAATGGAGGCTCTCTGCCTTCCTCCTAGCGTCTTGGCTGAAAACCAACCTGGCAAGATGAGAGTCTCCGACCCGGTGTCCCAGCTCTTGTCTTTGTGGCACCGCAACCAAACACGCCCCCATAACCTATAATCTCTTGTATAAATGTCCGATAAGACTTAATATACCCATCGTAACGCATATGATAAATAACGTTATCCACCGTTCGCTTTCTTGCTGGCTTTATTGAAAACAAATGCACATATTAGACTCATGAACTTACACTGATTCGCACCTAGCACTGCACTTTGCACCTAAACTGTACATGATGTCGCTGGATACTGTCCTTTGTAATTTGTAATTTGTACTGTCCCCTGCTATTCTGTATTTCTCATGTGGTGTTTGTATTGTATGTATTAGAGAGCAAACCAAGACAAATTCCTTGCCAGTTGTTGACATGGCAATACATTTTCTGACTGACTGACTGAGGAGGGTTAGCAAAACAGCTGTAAAGCGACCGGACTTGCAGTATTTCCCTTTGTGTAGGCAGGTAGGTGTGTGTTTTGTTTTTACACATTTACCACAGAGTTCCAGTTCTCATATCCTGTTGGCATCTTCCTTCCCTTTCAGCACAAATATCATTGAGCTGTGGGCTTGAAATGCTGAGGTGTCTGACGTCTTTGTTGTCGTCTGGCATCAATTTCTAGGCAGTTCTCGTAGATGTCCTCTGGTTGCTCTTGCTATTGAATGAACAAGAATGGAGAAGAAATTACTGTTACGAATTAAGCATTGAATGTCACAGCTTTCTCAAATGCAGAGTAGGTATAATGATAATTTGTATTTACCATTTCTGCAGTGTGAGACTGGTTGCTGTTTCTGCAAAGGCAAGTGACGTTTTGTATATATTATAATCTTGCATTATAACAACATTAGCCACATGACCTATAGGCATATATGTCAACAAATGGCTGTGAGCAACTTACTCTGCTTGCTGATTGTAGATTCTTCGCAAGATGACCCAAGCAATTATAAAGATCAGGATACAAGCAGATGGTACAGCAGCTGCTATAACAATCACTGACTTACTCCAGTTTTCAGGTCCTTCATTCACTGGGAAATAATTTAAAAAAAAAAAAAGACATAGAACTCATTTTACTAGATTCAACATGCAGTAAAATTCAACATCCGTGTGTAGGCTGACTGGTTTATGAAGGGCGTGGTGCTGTCATGCATTTTGGTTTCTCAAAATACACACAGCAATTACGTGTTGCCCAACACGAAGGTCACTTTTGGTCATTTCATCTGGAAATTTAGGGATGTTTTCAAGTTTGAACAGGCTCTTGTAAAGTCATCAAGGCCGTAAATCTACAATCTGAACTACCCTCAGAGATTCTGCCGTTGGACAGTATGCAAATGTCAGGGGTTGACTGAGCTGCTAAGATAAATAAGTCTGTTGGTGGTTTTACTCTGTATTATCAAGGTGTGTTCACTGTTTGTACAGGTAGTATGCAGAATTGTAATTGCCTCTGTCATCTTCAATAAATGCACATTCACTCCATTTTGTCTTTGCCACATCCTGTTGACTTCCTCTTTGTAACTGTTGCCAAACATGCTTGTGTTTAGTCTAATCTTTTAATTCAGGGCACATTACCTGTAATTATCAACTCTGACTTAAATTCCATTGTTCCCTCGGAGGTTGCAAGCTGGCAGCTGTAGTTTCCTGTGTGAGAAGTGTTGGCTCTCTCTATGACCAGTGCGTACAACTCATCCCCAGAGAGGGAGATATTCATCCCCAACTCTTTAGCTTTGCCACTCGGTGCTAGGGTTGACGGTGGTTTGAAGGAGATCAGGAAACTGTCATTCATTTTCCATGTCAGCTGCTGGAGTGAGCCATTTGAATTACAGGGCAGGATCACTCTGCTACCAACCACCTGAGAAATGGTGGTTCCCTCTGAGAGTGAAAGAGAAAGG
The DNA here is from genome assembly GCF_045865225.1 of Trachurus japonicus. Taxonomy (NCBI): domain Eukaryota; kingdom Metazoa; phylum Chordata; class Actinopteri; order Carangiformes; family Carangidae; genus Trachurus; species Trachurus japonicus. Next base: position 803 of record NW_028220724.1, on the reverse strand, counting down.
TTCAATGGTTTGATATTTGGCTGTTTAACATATTGGGAAATATTTGCTTTCTTTCTGAGTTAAACAAGTTTTTTTTTTTAAATCAACACTGCTTTTACGTTTTTTGTGTGTGTGTTTTTTAAATACAAAGACGCCTCTTGGAGCTGGTTAGCTTAGCTTAGCACAAACCCTGGAAACAGTGTCATCACGGCTCTGTGCAAAAGTGATGATATTTAGCTACAAACACTTCTCAAGCTCGCCAACAAACAAACAAAAAAAAGCATAAAAACAACAGTCTGCAGTTAATAGTCAAAAAAGCAAGTTAGCATAGTATTTCCCAAAATGTCACACTGTCCCTATTTCTCATACTCATTGTCATAGAAATGGATATTAACTTTACCTGCGGGTGCGAAAATCCAGAACATGCAACATATCAGACCAAATATCCTGTTGGTGTCCAAATATCTTGCAAAACCCTCCATGGCACCTAATAACAGATATATTTCAATGTCAAACATCATTTTAATGGGAGGTTACAACATTTTAACCAGGAAATAGAGTATGAATGAAAATATTCTAAAGGCAATTGATCCTTTTCTGAAGTATATTAATTTCAATGAATCTATCTGAGCACGGTATAGCTCCTCTGAGAATCACACCCCAACATAATAAAGACTGTAACATAACATTTGTCACAAGATCAGAAGTAAAAAATCTTACTAGTAAATACAAAGACACCAGAAAAAGTGTCAGAAAAGGAGCAGTTTCTCTCCTTCCCTGCCCCAGACACCAGCTGTTACTTACCGGTAGCGAGTATCGGGTCG